>NW_011499900.1:523331-550438 GCF_000495115.2 Populus euphratica
TGGAAGATAATATATATATATATATATATATATATATATATATATATATATATATTGAGAGTATATAACTTGCATATCTAGGAGTAGTTGGCTCTATGTGGCTCTAGGAAACTCTGTGTAGGTTGAGAATTTGTGTGGGTAGAGGGTTTGCGACCTTTTATTATGGAGAGTGTATCTCCAAAGGTGGTGCTTGCTTGCTTATGAGACTAGGTGTATTCATACACCTAACTTGGGCTTTTCTTCATAGATAAGAGATTGTATCGTTAGTCAACCAAGGTGGCTCATAACTACTGTGATATTATGTTATATGTTTTGTGTTTGGCACGTGATTAGATGAGAAGTTAGTGACTCATGTCTTTGTGATAAAGTACGTTTATTTTTATTAATGTTGATATGGGCTAGTAGGCGTAGCACAAATGTAGCTATTAGTTATAGAAAATGATGTTTGTCTGTAAAGCTTTTATCACAGTTTTAAAACCCGGCCCGGCCCGGCAGGTTGACTCAGGACTGGGACCAGTCCAGGTAGAGGTAAAAACTCATTTGGGAGTTGGCCCGGTGAAACCTAGTCTACTTGGTTAATCAACCCATGACACAAGCGACTTAGACTAACCTAAACGAGACCCGTTAGATGTTGTATCAAGAATTGATGATAAAAGGGCTGGTTTTGTGGTTGTCAAGGAAAATGAAGAGAGTTGTAGCTTCTGGCTAGAGCAGGAAGGAGAGAGTCAAGAAACCTTGTGATAGGAGTTGTCTGATTATTACTATTGACTTAATCGAGTGGATGTAATATTGTTGTACTTCCTGTGTTAGTGTGTCATGTTGTAGTTTAGAGAATCCATTTTTGTTGTTTGGTAGAGGATCTTGATGAGGTAAATCATCTTCAGTCTTCTTTTTGTTGTTGAGGAGTTGCCATGCGCCGCCAAGGCAAAAGCTTTCACTTTCCTTAAAGTGTTGCTGCTTGATAAATTAGGGTTTTGATTTTGAAAGGGTTATTTATATACATGTTGGCTATGTGTTGGTGAATTTTCCATGTTGCCCTACGTCTTAATTCGCCAACAAACTTCTGAAATGGATTACTATTAGAAAAGGTTGATATTGATTATTTCACCTTCATATTGATAAATTAATATGAGTAAAATATAAGAATTTGATAAAAAAAAATATTATTTTAAATTTTATTATTTACAATATATATAATCTATATTTATATAATTTTTTTAAAAAAAATCATATAAAATATTTAATATTTAATATTTAATTTTATTTTTTGGGCTTAATTTTTAATTTTTAATTTTATTTTTTGGGTTGACCCATGAAACCCGGGACCCGGTCCCTTAACCGGGTCAATCCCTGAGCTGGGTTTAAAACTATAGTTTTTATGTATGTGAAATGGAAAAAATTATATGGGCTACACATAAAAATTTGTTTGTGCCCTAGAAAATAAAGGTATAAATGTGAGAGGGAAAAAAAAAGCATAGAAAAATCATAAAAAGAGAAAGAAAATTTGACTAGCCAAGGGTGAATGGTCTCGGGTTACCATAATTTTTTTTTACCCCATCAAATACTTTAAAATGACTATAAAACCTTGTGTTGGAAAACATTAATAATTTGGTGAACATTTTTTTTTTTATTAAGGCTAAATATAAACTTATGATCGAGAAATAGTTGCCTATATATTGATAAAACATGTATGGATTCTCAAGAAGAGAAGAGTCATGCTGATTCTCCCAGACCTCTCGAACCCTATACATGAATAAAAAGTTAGATCTACATGAAAAGGACACCATGCTTTAACCGTCCCATTTATTTTTCTAAAAAGAAGTTTGATTTTAAACCTTGGTTAAAACTAGGGGTGTTCATTTTCGATTCGGTAAAAAAAATAACCAAACCCAAAAAAAATTGAAAAAAAAAACCGAACCAAAACCGGGTCAAACCGACCGGTTTCAGTTCGGTTTGGTTTTAAAGGAAAAAACTAGTTCAAACCAGTTTGGCTCGGTTTTTTGGTTTGGCTCGATTTTTTCCCGGTTTTGGCTCGGGTTTTTTCTGATTTCGGTTCTGTTCGGTTTTTAGTTTTTTAGTTATAAAACTGAAACCGAACCCAACCGACTGGTTTTTTCAAAATTTTAATCGGTTTAATCATTTTTTTTCTGTTTTCTCGGTTTAATTGGTTTTTCAATTTTTTTATTCACCCCTAGTTAAAACATGAAAAGGACACCATGCTTTATATATACTAGTTCATGACCTGCATGATGTAGTGAGTTGATTTTTTTTGCATAAAAAATATTAAAAAAAGCTAAGATTTAAAAGTGTTAAATCTTTCTATAAATTTATACTAAAAAATCTTGGATCTAGCCACAACGTTTGATCTAAGAATAATATTTATAATATTAATAATAACATTAAACGTGCATGACCCAAGTTTAAATGGGTCTGGCTACAATACCAGACCCAATAGTCTTGGATGTTGGTCTAACTGCAATATCATGTCATGAAAGTGAAATAATTTAATAATTTAATTTTAAAAGAAAAAATCTGAATTAATTGGGTTAACCCTTCAAATCAGGTTAACTCGTCAAACCTTAGATTTTATATCGTGAAAGTTTGATAATTAGGCTAACCTGTTAAACCAGGTTAAATCATCAAAACCGAGATCTATGTTATGAAACTTTAATAGCTAAATAGAAAAAAATTTAACATTAATAAATTAAATTAAATGAAAAAAATTAATTAAAAAGCAATTAAAAGGCATCAGCCTTTTTACTGTGCAGTCTACATTCAAAGGCATAAAAACAACAAAAAAACAAAAAAAAAACTAAAGGTATCAACCAATAACTAAATAGAAAAAATAAATATTAATGAACTAAATTAAATAAAAATATTATTTAAAAAGAAAAAAATAAAAGAAAAAAACTATAAAAAGAAAAAAAGTAAATATTAATGAACTAAATTAAATAAAAATATTATTTAAAAAGAAAAAAATAAAAGAAAAAAACTATAAAAAGAAAAAAAGTAATGAAAAAAAAGGAAAAAAAATCTAAATTAATTGGTTAACTCGTCAAACTTGAGATTCATGTCATGAAAGTCTAATAACTAAATAAAAAAAATTTAATATATGTAAAATAAAAAAAATTAATCAAAAATAAATAAATAAAAGGCATCTACCTTTTCACCATGGATTGTATTATGCAATCAACAGTCAAAGACATGAAAAGATGAAAAAATAATAAAAAACTAAAGGCATCAATATTTTCATTGTAGAATGCATATAATATTAAAAAATAAAATTAGAAGAAAAAAACTAATGAGAAAAAAGAAAAAAAATTTAAATCAACTAGGTTAACCTGTTAAACCTGAGATTTGTGTCATGAAAATATAATAATTAAATAGAAAAAAAATTTAGTATTAATGAATTAAATTAAAAAAGAGATTAATTAAAAAGAAAAAAAAGAAAAAAACATATAGGAAGAAACAAAATTGAAGAAAAAAATTTGAATCAACTGGATTAACTCGTAAAACCAGGTTAACTCGTCAAACTTGAAATCCATGTCAATAAAGTTTGATAATTAAATAAAAAATAAATATTAAAAAAATAAATTAAAAAAATAAAGAAACCAAAAAAAACTAAAGGCATCAGTTTTTTCACCGTGTATTGTAAAATTAAATCAATTGGTTTAATTTACCAAATCAGGTTAATCCTTTAAACTTTATGTTACGAAAGTCTGATAACCAAATAAAAAAAAATTAATATTAACAAACTCAATTTAAAAAAATATTAATTAAAAAAATCAAAGAAAAAGACAACAAAAAAAACTCATAACTAAAAGGTATCTACCTTTCACTATGGATTTGCATAGTCAGGTTAATCTATCAAACTTGAGATTTATGTCATGAGAGTGCGATAATTAAATAAAAAAATTAATATGAATGAACTGAATTAAACAAAAAATAATTAAAAAGAAAAAAAACTAGAGGAAGGAAAAAAAATTAATCTAAATTAACTAGGTTAATCCGTCAAACCTAAGATTCGTGTCATGAAAGTCTCATAACTAAATAGAAAGAAATTTAATATCAACAAACTGAATTAAATAAAAAAATTTGATTAAAAAAAATTGATGGGTCAGCCCAAAATTAAGTGAGTTTCCTCATGAAGCTAGGTTAACCCATGAAACCTGGGTTATGTGTCATGAACATATGATAATTAAATAAAAATAAATTTAACATTAACAAATTAAAATAAACAAAAAAATCAATAAAAAAACAAAAATAATTCTAAATTAACTCATCAAATAAAATTATCCTATTAAACCCAAAATCCATATCATCAAATCTAATAATTAAATAAAAAAATTTAATATTAACAAATTAATGTTACATTACTTCCCCACACTACTTTCCACGTCTTTAGAGTATTGATTAATAAAAACAAAATGTTTTATAACTTTATTACACTAACAAAGTGAAGTCACGGGAGCAACCATGCTTTATGTGAACTTGGTGAAAGGTAAAGGTGCAACTTTTCACATAAAGTTGATTTATTAAATCTAATATTTATATGTTATAAAAAGAAAATTAAAAAATATAAAGAAAACAGCTAAAAAAATAACTGTTCAGAAAACAAACTAAAACATTATAATATATACGTAAATAAAAAATAAAAGGTGTGGGAAAGCTACAGTACTTTTCCCCGCCTTTTAAAAGTATTGATTAATAAAAACAAAATGTCGTTCCAATATTATAACTTTATTACACTAACAATGTGAATTCTGCTTCACGGGAGCAACAATTCTTTCTGTGGAATTGGTGGAAGGTTAAGGTGCAACTTTTATATATGTATATATATATATAAAAGCTATAAAGATGTAAGCTAGATATAAGGTATTTGACATAGTTTCTATTTCTGCTTTTATATATGTTTAGCATATATAAATAAATAAAAATATTAGATCAAATTTTTTTTATGATTTTAATATTTTAATCTTAAAAATAAATAAAAAACTATTTTAGAAAACATCTTAGATGGAAAATTAGCATGGCAACACAAGCGTGCCAAGCCATGGCTGGCTAGGATTTCATAAATATCTTCTTTGAAAAACAATTCATAGAATATTATATAAAAAGATGGTTTGAAATTACATGAGCACATAAGCCAATGTTAGGGGATTATTAAACACAGGGCAGGTACGATTTAAGAAAATAATGTGATCAATATGGACCCGTCAATATAACATGAAAGGGATGTTTTATATGTCCCTATCAGTATAAAAAGTCTTTGTATTTTGGTGATTTTTATAATTAAGCATGTCAATTTTTATCTTTTAAAATAATTTTTGAGAATTAAATAAAATTATTAATTTTTAAAATTATAATAATTAAATAAAATTTAAATATATTATATAATCTAATAAGATATGTCATTATTCAACGGAGAGGGAGATGGCTTCATGTTTTTTATTAAAAAAAAAAGATTTTGGTCTTGTTTATTTTGTATTTTAAAAATATTTAAAAAAATTAAATTTTTAAATTTTTTTTTTTAATTAATATTTTTTGTATTTTAAAATTATTTTAATATAATAATATCAAAAATAATTTTTAAAAAATTAAAAAATATATATTTTAATATATTTATAAATAAAAAATATGTTAGAAAACAACCCAACAAGCACAGTGCACAGTATAACCTTTGACGATTGGGTCCCACATATTTTAAAACCAATGGTAGTGATTTGTAGGGCCCCTTGATTGTACTTCAACATCAAGGAGCAAAGTACATTCTCCGTCTTTTTGTAACAGTAGGGTTCTGTCAAATGGATGGCTGCCATGCAGATTCTAACACTAAATTCTATTCCTTGACTTCTCTTTTTATTTCTTGGATTTTAGCAGTCAGGATATTCGTGAGTGGTAGGGCTCTAAAGCAATCCAGATTATGAAAAAGTGCGAGAACCACTAGATCGGCTCTCAATATCCATGAAAATGAATTTTATTTTATTTTTAGAAAAAATATTACTACAATATAGTACTTTATTGTATAGTAAATGCAAGTTACCTATGAAATACCAATAAGATAAAATATTAAGTAATCTTAACATTCTAAATCAGGCTAATTTACCGCATTGATATAAAGGGTTTAATTATTTAAAAAAATTCTGTTTGTTTATATTTATCTAGTTTTATTTTATTTTCCAATGAGTTTAATTAAGTTTGATTAAAAAAACTTAAATTTAATTTATTTTAAAGCTAATATAATATTCAAATTTTATTTAATTTTTTTTGAGTCAAGTGAAGATTATTATACTCACCTCATTTACAGCTTGTTAAATAAGTTCTAGTTAGTTTTTTTTTTTTGCAAAGAAACAAGTATTTTTATATTAAAATTTTGGATAAACTATTTATCAAGGCAGGAGCTACAAAATTTTTCCTGTTATGTGCTATTAACTAAATATATAAATTTTTTTAAGATCAATTGTTAATTTATGTACATGAATTTTTTTAAATTAATAGTAAAATTTTAATTTAAATACATTACTTAAAATATTAAAAAATAAATTTGAAAGTATATAAAATTAGAATGAAAGTAAAAATAAATTCACTATTTAAGTTATATCATTCAATGTTTTGTAGAATATAATTAATTTATAATCGAATCTGAATTAATATTATAACAACTTCTCAATCGGAATAAAATAAAAATCTCATGTCAACTCAAAAATAAAGTAATTAATTTTTTTTCCTCTCTCAGTTCCTCCTTCCTTCACTTGATAATTCCTTAGATTAGTGTTTTATAAGTTGGACTTTGTAAATTTATAAGGTAATTCTCTTCCTTTTTTTTATTTTTTTTTCTTGGATTTTTTTTTATGTTTTTCCCTTACTTTTCTTTCTTGCTTTTTTTATTTTATTTTGCTTCTGCCCACTCGACAACATATAAAAGAAAAGAAGAGCTGATTTGTTTAGTTTTTAATGGAAAACAATCATTTTATCTTTAATGAGTTATTTTGTTTTTATTTAACTCTTTTTTTTAGCATTACCAAGTTTCATTCATTCTAAAATTTTAACTAGATTTTATTCAATTAAATTACACCCAAAAATATAAAACCCATCAAATTATGATATTTCATTAAATTTATGAATTTCTCAAAAAATTCTAAAATTTTAAATCAAGCTAAAACATCATATTAAAAATCTATAATTTAATAACTCAATCAAAAATTGCAAATCTTTTTCTACATAAAACTAGTCAAAAAATACTAATAAAATCTTCACGAGCACACCTAAGTCTTTAGCGTGCATAAGCCTCTGCTACTCACGATAAATTCTTACTAATTCTTTCTATGAATTTAAATCTAAAATATTAACATAAAGAATTCATTCACTACTTCATCTATCACTTCAACCGTGATTAACTTTTATTTTTGGTTTTTAAATAACAAGCGATTGTTTATAATTATCTATGGTTCTATTTAGGGTTGTAGTTAAACTAATTTTTAATTAGATTTTTTTATTTAAATTAAATATTTTTAGTGTTTTTAAATTTTTTAATATACTGATATTAAAAACAAATAAAAAATATTATTTTAAAATAAAAAAACACTTAAAAAATATTTTTTATATCAATACAAAAAAACTCTAATTTTAACCATTTAAGCGGATAAAACCTGCAAGTATCATTTCTTTAGATTGATGACATGCAGGATTAAATTCAAACTCAACACCATCCACTCGTAGCTATATAACTATTAAAAACAAAACCTAAAGATGAAGCTCAACACCATCCACTCGCAGATAACTATTAAAAACAAAACCTAAAGATGAAGCTCAACACCATCCACTCGCAGATAACTATTAAAAACAAAACCTAAAGATGAAGCTATGTTATGTGAGAATATAATTCCACCATTCGTATAAACTACAGCAGTTCGAGCATATAGCAGAGTATCATGGAAGTCCACACAAGCTACGTTGTAGTTCGAGCATTAGCAGAGTTTCTTGGAAGCCCACCATTCACATAAACTACAGTAGTTCGAGCATATATACAGCTATTGAATAGTGTTAGGACGAACTCCTTTATGAATTCTGGAACACTTCCACTTTCTTCAGATTTGGAATAAGAAACTTACTGTTTTTGCATTATCTATGGAGTGGCATACCAGGGAACATTCAATGGATGGTGCAAAGTTCTCTACCATCAGAAAGAAAGATCTTTACCCAGGGGCCTACGTTCCCAGAACGTCTATAATAGACAGGCAACTTGTTGAGGGAGAAATTCGAAGCCAGCCCCTTTCAGAATTTTTCACATGCCTTAGTCACCACTAATTCAGCCAGCCCCTTTCAGAATTCTTCACATGCCTTAGTCACCACTAATATTACTGCTATCGAAACCGAATATGATCCAATTTGGTTCTCGAATTTGATCAGTTAAGAGAAAGAATTAGTGAGAGTATATCTAATAAGTTTGAGAGTATAGTTGTTGTTGTTTTTTATAAAATATATTAAAAAAATATTTTTAAAAAATATTTTTAAAATTAATATATTAAAATGATATAAAATATATTAAAATATTAATTTTTTTAAAAAAGTATTTTTTTTTAGAACACGGTGCCAAATATCCTCTAAGTAGCGCTTGTTTTCGTGCTTGAAATTGTTTTTTAAATGCTCTTCATATTGTTTTTTGTATAAAAATAATTAAAATAATTTTTAAGTGTTTTTTAGTGGTTTTAACTTGTTTATATCAAAAATAAATAATTTTTTTTTAAAAAGCATAACTTTAATATATTTTAAATTAAAAAATATTTCTTAAATGTAATTACCAAACACGTATTTAACCAATAATAATATATTTACTGGTTCAACCAATGATCGAGGCACCAATTGAACAAGCAACTAAGAACCCGATGCCCTGTCCAATTTGGTTTTGATAACTATAATTAATATAGTGCTAATGGTCACAGCACAGCAGAAGCACCTTAGGTGAAACAGTGTTAAGGAGGTTTTAGGTTCTAGATGGTGCTGAGTCATTATAAACTGGGCTCTGGGTTATCTTTTTTAGGCAGATTAGTCAGCCCATCTCTTGGAACGAGATAGGCCCATTATGCTATTCTGAGAGGATTTTTTAGGCTTAATTCCGAGTTCTACCTTTAGACTTGTTGCGACAAGGAAATTTCAGTTAGCTTCAATCATTTCTCTTTTAGGCTTGGATCTTAAAGATCATTACAATTGTGTGTCTTACCATAATGACATGTCATAAAAGTGTTAAAATTTAGCTAGTTTATAAAAGACAGAATTCTCTTCTTCACATTTACAAGGCCCAGCCCGAGGATCAAGGTCAAAAGAATCCGAGTTGTGGGTTAATAAGGTTGAGTTATTATAATATGATTTTTAAAAGAATAATTATTGAAATATTGTCATTTTAGTTTTTATTTTTTAAAATAAATAAAAATTAATAATGTTATTTGTTTTTATATAAAAATAAAATTGTATTGTTTTTTGTAAAAAAGTCGATTCGAGATAAAACTTGGTTCAAACTAAGTTTCAAATCGACAAGTCATCGAGTCAACTTAACAGGTTAAATCAGATTTTATAATTATGGTTCTCTTTCAAGTTTAGCTCATGAGCATAACTATTAGACTTGATCTAGGGTTTGACTTGGTCCAAAGTCCATGTCATAGATTTACAAGGTCAACCCTACAAAGTCATTGTTTTGATGTTTTAAAAATAAAATAACATTCTTTTAGATTTTTTTTTAATACTAAAATGATGTTGTTTTGTTAGTTGACTCAATCAAATATCACTCAAGTTTAATTGGGTCAATTGGGTTACTGTGATTTGATTGAGTCAACCTCCATAATAATTCAAAATAAAACTTGACCTTGGTTAGGCCAGCTCTAAGTTAACATACTACCAAATCAACCTGTCATGCGAATCCAAGTTAATAAATATAACCCATAGCTCTATAAATTTGCTAAATCCATTATGACCATATAAAGGAGATAAGAAAATCATAATGACAAAAAAAAAGAATAAATTTCAAATACTACAAAGGCTTTTCAATGTCTTTTATGTTTAAAAGAATGAACAATGTATTATTCTTGTCCCACAAAATAAGTTTGATGTTGGAGCTCCATTAATAACCATCTCTATTGTCTAATGGAAGCATCATTGCATAAGATGAAAATAAAAACAACCTATGAGAGAGAAATTAAAAGGTACATCAAATATGAGAAAATTCCCAATCCTTTATACTAATCCCTTGATTACACAAATTACATAGCTTTAATATTTGTATTAGTAATATTACACAATAGTGCATCATAAAAGCCAAGAGACAAACATGTACAAATAAGCAAGCATTTGGGTTTTAATTTTAAAGACTTTAGTTAATTAACAACCATTAACCAAACTAATTACTTGCTCCTATTTAGCCTTCATGACAACATTCTCACCATACCAACTCCAAACTATGTCTTTGAGGATAAACTTAACATTTTAACAGAATTTGATGCATTTAAAAGTGTCACTAGAGCACTAATCACCAACAACTTGGCTACCACCTCAAATACCTTTATCGTCATTGTCAATTTTCTATTTTATCCCTTCTCTTTTCCTTACATTTTCACCTTAAATTCTATACCACTCTAAAAATCAACTTTTTTGCCACGGACTTCATTGTTGCCATTCGTTTTGAAGTGAGCATTGAAGCCCTTCTTCTTCTTCTGTTGGTCTCAAACAAACTAGATAAAACAAATACTGATGGCATTGAAGATATGGATTCAAAAGCATTATAAAAAGGTGATGAATGTTTTAATCCTATTTTCTCTTAAAGTACCTCTTCATATCCACTTTTAACACTGTTTTCAGTATCTTTTAATCATTAAAAGATATAGTATGTAATATCTCACATCGACGAGTAAGAACTTGGGGAAGAGCCTTATATAAACATGCTTATCTTGACTAGTAAGACTTGTTTTGGAACCATGTATAGTTACCAAGAATAAATCCGTGAGGGCCTTAAGTTAAAGTGGATAATATCTTACTAGTGGAGTGGGGTGTTATATTTGGTATCAAAGCCCAACTCATTGTTTTTCGACGGTGCCAACAAGGTTATCGGGCTCCTTAATAGGTGGATTGTAATATCCGACATCAGCAGGTGAGGACTTGGGAAAGAGCCTTATATAACCATGCTTACTTGATTAGTAAAACATGTTTTCGGACTATACATGGCTGCCAAGAATAAATTTATGAGGCTCATGGGTCAAAGCAGACAATATTTTACTAGTGAGGTGGGGTGTTGCAAGTAGGATTGAGTAAGATCTTTTTAAAACTAAGTAGTTTTCATAATCTTGGGGATTGTAAGTCTCTTCTCAAGGTCCATGGTAAGAAGCTTGGCAATCAACCTCCTACCATCCTTTCAAATCCAAGGATGGAACTTATATTCAACCTTTAAAATCTTCATATGCATCTTCATTGCATTCTCATTGTGAAATGAAAATTAGCAAGTATCCTAAAAGTATAATAGAATAGACATACGAGACCAAATACCAACTTTAGCACTGTCACAACTCTTCACCTAAAACACTATAAAAACTCGTATAAAACACTTAACCTTTAACCTCAAAATCACAAGAGAAAATGAAAACTAACCAACCTAAAAATTTGAAATTGAACCTTATTTGCCTTTTCCAATATGATTAGAGGGAAATGTCATTTCAACATACTTCTCTCAAGAAGATAAACTCAATGACACAAATATTATATTTTTTTGGTGGTTGGAATGTGGCCAAACAATATCCTTATTATTTTTTGACGAGTTTCTCTCTCCTCTCTCAAATTCAATAACTAAAAAATAAACAAAATAAAAATTTCAAAATTGAACACAAACTTTTTCCTTATTTTACATTTCAATTCTTTTTCTTTGAATTTTGTTTTTCTATAAAAGATTTCACCCATAACTCATTAAATTTTTCATAAAAAAACTCAATCAATTTTTTTTTATCAATACACCTTGAAAAAAATTGAGGTGGATTACTATTCATATAAATAGTTTTTCCAAGTAATAGTGTATAGATAATTTTAAGGATGTAAGTCACTAAAAATACATAAAAAAATAGTTTAAGATTGAATAATATTAGGAAGTTATTTTGATGAATTAAAAGAAAATATTTGGAAAAATATTTTAAATAAATTATATATTTAAAAACAAATTTATCCAAGTTGAGCCAAGTGAATAAGCTATGATGCATGAGTTTAAAGCACCTTCCATGGTTTAGGAGCTTTAAAAAGAAAAACATTGATGACATGTCATGAAAATGATTTCTTGTCTACAACAACAATAAGGTTGCTAGAGAAATCACCGAAGGGGGTGATTTTGGCCCCCAAACCCAATTTCTTCACAATTGTTTTTCAAACATCCTAAAAGTTTTCTAACAACCTCTTAAAAATCATTTTCAATCTCAAAAGAAATTTTAATTCATAAGAAATAACAAAAACAATCAAATACAAGAAATCAATTATATTTTTTAGTGTTGATCTCATTTATCTAATAATTCATAAGCCAAAAACCACCATTAGGAAATTCTTCTGATCAATTCTAATCCATTAACACTAACACATGGCTTGGAATCAAATCATATACTAAATTGAACTAAAATTATGTAAAAAAATTAAATTTAATTGATAACCTACTATAATTCTCATGTTTCAATTAAAATACTAAATCATACAATTTTTATTATTTTCAACATTAATTTCAAGAGAGAAAATTAGAGGGTCTCCTATTTGATTTACTTTTGTAATTTTTTCATAAATTAAAATTTATTTTTAATTCAAATCGATACCCTTAAAATAATTTCAAACATAAGAATTGCATTAACCATATGAATTCATTTCAATTCATAGGGTTTTAAACAAGTTGTAAAATCAATCAGTGCTGCGATAAAAAAAGAGCTTATAGAGAACTAGAATGTGATGAAAAATTAAGCATGATATTGAATTATAACAAATTAAATGCATAGGGATCCAAATGTAGAGCTGACTAGTGGTCATCCATTAATGGCCCTTAAACATCAAGAAATTACAATAATGTCATCAATAAATAATGATCGCAACAAGATTTCATAATTTTATTGACAGAAATATTCCATCGGTGTATGATTACCAGTTCATCCATGATTTATTTACCAATGTCTTCACCGATGGATTATGTCTGTTGGCTTTCCTTTCATCAGTAATTCCACATTTCATCACTATATTGGTCGGAAACACAAAAAAACCATTTGTCGATGGTTTTACATACAGAATTTGTGTGTAAAAAAAAATATTTCCTGCTTGAAATATACCGATGGAATAAATTATATTACTGAAATTGTGATTTACCAACGACCACACACCATCGATAAATTTGTCGATGAGTGTTTAAAATACCGACCAAATATATATGTCTGTAAATTCATTGGTAATTGTGGCAGTTACTGTCAAATGCCAATGAATGCATTATATTCCAACCCAGACTGCTTGAATCGGGTATGATAGTAGATAAAAACATGAACTTCAGCCTTATACACATTCACGGTGGCAAGTTATAAATTGTGAGTATGACCGGCCAATAAGAATAAGGAGCAGCAAATGACCCAAATTGGTTGAATCCGTCTGTACACAACCCAAGACACATATTTCTTGATTTAACTGAAAAGTGAGGATGAACACTGTTAAAACGTTTCCACGCTTCACCGTTAGAAGGATGCACCATCACTCCATCAATCGTATTATATACTTGGTGCCATGTCACATGAATAACCTCTGCAGTATAGATATGATCAGGAAGTATCTAAGTATTTTATATGCCATTAAAGTCTTTCCTCTGTCAGTTCTAAGTTTGTAATGGGAATGCCTATATGTTATGCACTCGGTCATCTCAGCATTTTCAAGGTAGTATAACATGCAGATTTTAGGCCATATATCAATTTTCTGGTATCCTAAATCGAGGGATTTCATCATGGACATTGCAGTATAGAAGTTCTTTTTCAGCTTGTTCCCTTTAGGTAAAATGCTTCTTGTCCATTCAATAATTTTGTCATACCCGGCCTCACTCAACCCGTGATCTAACTTGATGGTGAACACTTGTGTTACGACTGATAATTTACTGTGATTTATGCAGCCATCTCATAATGGTTAGTCAGAATCTTTCAATAAATCAAAAAACCTAACTGCATCAGCATTAGGTTCTTCTTCTACAATTGGACATTGACTGATATTATCTAGATTCATTCTCATTGTATCCATAACCATATTTCTGCAAGGATTAGTGTTGTCATTTGCCATTTCATGCACGTTGCTAGCACTAGAAGTTGACCCAACCACTGTTTCTCCTATTCTCCTTTTACTAACAAATATTTTTCCATGTGCATACCAACACTGGTAATTCTCCATAAACCCTTTTGTGTAAAAGATGCATCATTACAACATCTGGATGCAGATATTTTTTATTTTTACACTTCCTGCATGGACACCTCATACCGCCTCCAATAAAAGTTTTGGAAATAGATGTCGCGGAATTAACAAAACCCTGAATCTCGTTACAATAATCAATCCTCCGCAATCCTTGGGGTGAATCTCAATACATCCATGAACGATCATCCATGACTTATATCAAACCTCTATAAAAGTATGATGACATCATGTATTAATTAACTAAGTTAGGTAAATAAAATTACAAAAATATTACTTTACCTCAAGATTATCCAACAAACCAATCACAACTTCTCATGAATATTAAATATTCATTATCATTTATCAACGTCCATACAAATTAATATATATAAATTTACATAAATTACCTCTCCACAATACCATTAATAAAAATTTAAATGGACCCATTAAGCAAGCTATAAATTATTTAAAAACAACACATGTAATTTGGTAATTCTATAAAGTTTTAACAATTTACAAACAAATACAATCTTATAAAATCTAAAACAAACCATAACAAGTATAGAATTATACATTCATATACTACAAGTTTGTTTGAGAAATAACAATAAAACATGTATATCTACTAACAAAATACATATACTAAAAAAACAATAAAATTGACATTTAAATGTTAAAATTTAAAAAGATAGAATTACTTATAAAAATTGATAAAATCCATCAGTAAATCAGAACGCGGATTTTGTGACCACAAAACTTCAAGAAATATAACTTGTGCTGAGATGAGGGAGCTTTTTGTTTGGGGGGAGCAGGACTGGTTGTTTGCAGATGGGGAGAGTTGGGATTAGAAAAAAGAAGGAGAAATAGAGGAGGAGAGGGTCGGTAGAGAGGGCATATATTAACTCTTTCTGATGGCTATACTGAAGGAAAAATCAACACATCATCATACGGATCTGCCATTTCGAATCCCTCGATGATTCCGTTGGCATTTTAAATGGTGAACCGATCATGTCACTGTACAGGCTATCATTTTGAATTCATTGGTGATTCCGTCAACAAAAATAATCTCGTCAAAACCTCCACGCCAGTGACCCGTTTTTTTTAATTCGGAACATTTTCCGTTCGTAATTCAATTGGTAACTACCGATGGACACTTTTTGTTGGTAGTTACCGACTGAATTATGAACAGAAAATTTTCGTCTGTAATTTCAACCTCAAATTATTGACAGAAATAGTCTGTCGATAAATCTGTTGCTATTGAGCGAATTTCTAGTAGTGGATAAAACACTTATGGCTTTTAGTTTATAGGTAATAACTAGATAAGTGGTTTGCGCAACGTTGTAGATCGGGTCAAATTATTTCTAATATAAAAAAGATGTTTAAGTGGCGTTGGTGTTTTTAAAGAAGCAAGAAAAATTTGAGACCTAAGTCATCGACTTGATCATGTTCAATATGTTTGATTAACTTAATAATATGATTTTAAAAAATCATCAATAATAAAAAAGGGCAATAATTAACTATAAAAAAGCTATCAACATTATACTCGAGAGAAGAAGAAATAAAAGTATGTTTGAGACTCACTTTCGTTCCTTTGTGGACACCGCTCACCATCAGAAAGAGCTTACTGAGATAATTCTAATGCTATTATGAAAGGTTGCATAACAACACTAAAAGAGACCACATGCACCACCATAACAACAATATGGAATGCAAATTAAATAAAATATCATAAAGTGAGCAACTAATTTCATAGCATGAAATCATTCAAACTCGTATCCCATGAAATCTTAGACCTAGACTTAATGAAAAAACTCAATTACCAACTAACTTTAATGTTAAAAAATAAATATCAATTTAAAAATTAATCATAGTAAAAAAAAAAATAGCGATCAAATGAATGAGGATCAAATTTGATATGAAAAAAAAATTAAAAGAGGATGTAAACATTAAAAAGTTCAATTTTAAAAATCATCTCAAATAACACAATTAACAATTAAAAAAATAAGGACTAAATCTGACAAAATAAAAAAAAATGAGGATAAAATTTAAAAAAAATCTAATTTTAGGAGTTATTTCAAATAAAACAAATAGTAATAAAAGAAAATGATCACATATGAAGAAAAAAAATTGAAGGGTTAATTTAAAAATTCAGAGGGTTAAGTGTGAAAATTAAGGAGAAGAGAGAAAAAAAAATCATTGATGGCACACTAAAGGTTAATTAGCCAGACATGACACCAGAGAATGATGGAGCTATCAAATTGATTTGAATGTTGTGCTAGAGGCCATTGTTTGGTAGTCAAACATCCCTTCACGTGCCACCCAAATATCACGAACGCAGCACATATATTATAGTGTGCAATGCACATGCTGGTCAATTCTGGATTTTAAATAATATCTTATATCTTTTAAATTATTAAATTACTTTTCAATCAACTTGATTATAATAGAAAAAACCAAGATGAAAAAATGTAAAAGCTCATAGACACCAATTTAATATTTTTTATTTTAAAAGTAATTTAATCATTTTCTATACTTAAAAAATAAAAATGGTCCTCGATGTCAGTTTAAGATATTGCTTTTAAGGTTAATTAAGATATTTTATTGTATTAAAAAATATAAAAAATTTGATTTGTCTTTTATCAATATTATAATGGCCAATCGATCCTAAAACAAAAACCATATTACTCATAACAGATAGTTTTTTGATTTTTTTTTTTGTAACAAACAAGATAATCATTATATTATTCTAATTCATAATATAATGTAACTTGATCTACATGGAAAAATTGAGCCTATTATTTTTTGTTTATGATAACTAGTAACTAGTAATATACCTTGTTATTATCAATTGAACATGGTTAGTAATATGACATGACTTTTGACATGACTTTGGAATCGAAAAGTTTGTGTGGAAATATGATTGTAGTTATTTTTTAAAGTATTTTTTATTTAGATATATATTAAAATAATATTTTTTTTTATTTTTTTTAAATTATTTTCACATTAATACATTAAAATCATTTTAAAAATATCAAAAAAATATTAATTTGAAATAAATTTTTTTTTTTAAAATATTTTTAAAACACAATAATAAACATATACAAACCATGTTATTATTAATATTGTATTTCAAATCTTTGCATTTGATAATGCCAAATGGATATTCACGTCTCCTTATTTTTTCCAATTTATGCCAACCAGTTAAATTCAAATTAGAAGGAAAAATGAAACTTAATTTTTGATATTAATTATTGTTTAGAAATAGGATTATTTTTTAAAGTATTTTTTATTTAGAAATATATTAAAATAATATTTTTTAATTTTTTAAAATTATTTTTTATATAAGAAGCATCAAAATAATTTAAAAATAAAAAAATATTAATTTAAAATAAAAAATATTTTTTTAAAAAAAAGGTGCAGTCATTAAATCCATAGACCTGATACTGGTGTTCATGCTCATAAATGCATTTAACATGCAGTCACTCAAAACATTTGACCCAGGAAATCAGGGAGTTGGCACTCGTCAGCATATTAATGGCGAGGGGCTATAAATTTTGAGCTATTTGCAGAATATACAGGTACTCGACACAGAACTCGTAGTGATTGTCTCTGCTGTTCTTACTTAACAGAGTGCATTAGGGGGTGATTGTCACTGCAGTGTCTTCTTAGAAATGGCTAGGCTTTCTGGCAACTATCTCTTCATCATTCTTCTTGTCTTCCCAGGTACTTTCAACATATTAATGGCGAGGGGATATATGAGCTCATATAACCCCTCGCCATTAACATATATATATATATATATATTCAGCATAAAATGACTAGAAATTTACACAGATCATTTTCGTTTCATGATCTTGTTTCTTGTACTACGCTTTTTCTGCAATAACTAATGAATTACATGCAAACTGGTTGTGTTCGGCAGTTGCATGGACAGTGCATCGGGCAGAAGCAAAAATATGCTATAACATAATCCCTAACATTGTTCCATGCAACCCTGGCGGCTGTGAGAGGCTGTGCAAGTTTTTACACTACGAGAAGGGAGAGTGCTCTCCTATGCTGCCAAGCGGAGAGATCCGGTGCAAGTGCAGCTGGGCATGTAAATCAACGAACGATCTGCCTCATCAGTTTCACAAGCATTAATATTGACTTGATGTATAATGTTTGCAAAACAAACAGATAAATAATTCATGGTTCTGTTGGACTGAATTCCTTTTTTTGTTTTACGATATATTATTTTTGTTCTTTCTTTTTTGTTCTTACGATGATGAAGTACTTGAGAGGTGCATTGCACAAATTAATTCAAATTGATCTACCAGTTTTTTTTCTCTCCAAATAGTCTGTTAATTAAGTAATACCCACTTTCCTGTAAAATACGAGTATTAAATTACTTAAATTCATAAATTTGATTTCATAAATTCAAATAAAATATAAATAAATCATACTAAAAAATTAATTTTTATGATAATAAGTTAATCTAATTTATCAACTCTTTTTATAAAATTTAAAGTTAAAGTTTTAATTATAATTTTGAAATCAGTTTAATTTAACAAATTGATTTGGGGCTAGAATTTAGTTGGATTAAAAAAATTAAAAAAAATAAAAATTTAATGTTATTTAATTGACCTGATAAATTGATCTAGTAACTTGATTGATTTAACAAAATCAATTAAAAATAAGTTAAAGTTTTAATTATAATTTTGAAACCAGCTTAATCTAACAAATCAACTTGGAGCTAGAATTTAGTTAGGTTAAAAAAATTAGAAAAAATAAAAATTTAATGTTATTCAATTGAACTGATAAATTGATCTAGTAACCTGATTGACTTAATAAAATTAATTAAAAAATAGTTACAATCTATTAACTTTTATTTTTTTTATTAAAATGGTGTTGTTTTAACTTTGATTATTTTTTTATTAAAATGATATTGTTTTAACTTTAAAAAATTAGCTTAAATAATTTGATAATCTAATTAAAATTTAATTACTTGATTAAAGTTATAAATTTATATTCTAAATCAGGTCGGCTATCAGACCGGGCTTAAAACTATGGTGGTAGCTTTGACCCCACATTTGTAATTTTTCTCTGGTGTGGCCTGTACCAGTGGAAGGGTGGCAAACGCATGACAAAGTAAACGACCTGTCGGTTTCCTTAAGGGTGTGTTTGCTTCTATATTTTTTTAAGCTTTCAAAGCTCAATAGACAGAAATCCTCCAGAGAATTCGCGGCTCAAACTAGGAGAACCAGAAATTGAACAGTGAACACAAAAAGACATAAACTTTGTTGTATCGTCGACTCTGTTCTTTTTCAGTTTCACCAAACTGGTAATAAAGCTTCTTCCTTTGTCGTTCTTTTCTTCCCCTTATTCCAACCCTCAGTTCTCCTTTGCCCTTACTTTCAGAGGTTTGCATCAAGAATTTATCAGTTTGAACCGGCTTTTGGGTTTTGTTCAATTTCTTGGATCGTTTTTCATTCTTTTCATTAGTCTTGGGTTTTTGAAGTTGAATCTTTGGATGGCATTATATTTTTGTTGTTGTTTGTGTTTTTCCATTGCGAAAAATTTGAAATATCTATGATTGGGATATTTTATCGTGTGCTTTGTTACAGTTTGCTAATTCTTTCTTCGTTTTTTTTTTTTAAAAGTAGTTTAGGAGAAAGATTATGTTAAGGTCCAGACTTTCAAGAATTGGAGCTGGGATAGTCAAAGAACTCTCAAGAGGTATGTAATGTGCTCACATTTATTTCCTTTGGATTTTCTTTAAAGCGATATATAGTGTTATTTGGAATCTGCGATAAGCTCCAGCTACTTTGAAGGACATATGCATTTATGATACAAATTCGAAGTTTAATTGAGAGAGTAACATACTGAAAAATGCTTAACTTGCGCTTATTTTTTTTTTGGATAAATGAAGATGTTTCATTGTTAAAAAGGAACAAGTAGGAACTTATCCTACTACAAATGCAAGAATCTGCAGGTGATGACAAGAATGATAAAACTAGGAAAAACTCCCCTGATTACATATGGAAGACAAGCTTGTATTTACAACAGCTTCTTCTAACAATTTAGTCGTATGCAGTCTATAAGAAACAACTGGGAAAATCCACTTAGTCAGCACAGGCACAAAGCACACAGCATGTATTTCTTCCCAACCTGGTCGGCCTTACCTCGGTAGGTAGCCTATTAAACGCAGCGGGGCAGACAATAAAACTATGTCTGGGAATATGGAAGGGTCCCAATACAAGTTTATACCTTTTTAATTCTCGTTTCTCTGTTTTGGATAAGTTCCCAAGCACTTCCAGCAGTGAAAACTCCCTTAGGCATATCCTTCCAAAAAACACTATCATCACTCAAGGGATCAGGATGAATCACAGTTGTACCCATAGCATCAGATCTGGCATGAATCCAGAACCATTCCCAATCTTTAACAAATATAGCAAGCTTAGCATCCAAATTGATCCCATGCTTATAGACAACCCTGAAGCCATATTCGTTGATGAGCACACCTGTGGGGGTGCCAGTAATCCCAGCAGATTTACCATTACTGGCCGTATGTTGGATTTGGTCCTAAGCAAAACCTCTGAGTTGAAGTAGTTTGTTCAATACAATCACCAGTGCTTTTCAAGCTCCAGAAACTTCTCCTTTTCATTTTGTACAAGTTTAATAATGGTTTTATTTAGTATTCCCTTTTTTCAAATGAATGAATGCTTCCTTTTTTGTGCAGGACAATGTACAGCCATGTGTAGATCATCATTTATACAAAGGCCGTATAGTGCATGGTGGCGACCTCAGGTTAGTCTAGGCCTATAGTTTAAATTGGAGCGATCTTCTGATTGCCTTATTATTCTTATTTCTAGATGCCCACTGATTCTTAATCTTGGAACAGGTTGAATTACACCCAGAAACTAAGGGTTTCCAAGGTACTATATTTCGAAAGCATTACCAGTTCTCTAGCACAGCTACCAGTAGTGATTCTGCAAAGGGGAGTGACCCAGAGGAGATGTAAGCTTTTTTGCATTGAATTGCTTATTACTGTTACAAGAATGTGGCATTTTTTATAAATGCTGAAAAGTTTATCTTTACTCTTAGGAAGCAAGGCTAACAATGACACCACCTGAAACCAAGACAACCGTAATATCATTTAGAAACTCTTCGGTAGAGCCCGAGGGAAACTGGAAACCATGAAATTTACTCTTAGAAGATTGTTTGATTGATCTGTTAGATGTATACAGTGTTGTACTTATTGGAAATAAGAAAAAACGAGCATTATTTCTGTCATGTTCTTATACTAACTCTAGTTTGCTTAGCAATAGCTTGCCCCTAGCCCTCTCTTAAAGCTTTTTTTTTTTTTTCCATTACAGCTCTCTCTTATAATTGTAATCCTAGGAAACTCTTCTATTGGAAATTAAGCATGAAACATTTCGAGGATACATGGTTTTATGGTTGTTTATGATTCATGGTTAGACCATGTAACCATAACTTAATATCAGAAATTGACCATAAAAAACATTTATCACCTTGTCTCTGTATTAGAAATGCCCGGGTTTTGACTTGCCATGCCTATCTCAAAGCACGGCACTCATGTTTGTATTCATGGTTGATAGCTGTAGTCTAATGAAAGGAATCAATTAAGTTCATATTTCATTTGATTGATAATATACTTGCAGCAGACCTGGAAGAATTAATTAAATAGATGATGGGGATTCCATACTCAATTAGATAGTGTCAAACTTCCAATGGAAACACCATTTGTACAAGCTAAGCAGTCATCCTTGCTGGAGGGCTATGATATACTTTATACTGTAAGCGCAACTTGGAATATCATCACACCAAGTTGCAAGACAATCTGCAGAAATGTTGTTTCCTTGTGATCTTCGCACATTAAGCACTTACAGTAGCTTCCCAATGCCTTGCTATTATGATGGTGCATGGAGATCTCAGCTTTTGAGCTACTACCCTAGGATCTAACTAAGAAAAAACATTGAAATGCTTAGTCTTCTAGCAAGATGACCCACCCTGGAAGGAGATTTGAGTTCCTGCGTGCTTTGGAAGTTGTTGAACATTCCTTAAATGTGTTCAAAGCTAACCATAGGCTCAAGTCCAACTGAGCTGGCCAGTTTATTGTTGATAAGGAAAGAGTAAAAAGCTGATCATTCTGACAATTGCATTGGGTGATCGTAAGTAATTGCAAAAGTTATCTGCTGCTCTTTCTTCTTAATCTGGTGATGCATGTGCAGGATATCCGTAACATTTGTAGGTAAGGACGGGGAGGAAAAGGACATCAAGGTCCCTGTTGGAATGTCCATGTTAGAAGCTGCTCATGAAAATGATATAGAACTCGAAGGCAAGGTTTATAATTCAATTTTTTAGTTTAGTTTTTTCCATTTATGTTGGATGATAATTCGTTTTTCTGTTTCTATAATGGTTGCATTGTAGGTGTGGAAAATTCCACCTGTACCATCTTTCTGTATTGAGATGTTTTATTTATTCATTTATTTTGCTTTTTTTTTTGTCTGCCTTTAATTTATGCACTAGGAAACTATGAGTAGATCATTCTGATGATTTTTCTTTGTAGTTCTTTAATTATGTGCTTTTATGTCATGCCAGGAGCATGTGAAGGCTCACTTGCTTGTTCCACGTGCCATGTGATTGTGATGGTATGATATTGGGCATAGTTTATGTGGTGGTACCGTGATTATTTCAAAGTTATGAGGGACTAAATGTTGAATCTGGTGGTAGGACATGGAATACTACAACAAATTAGAAGACCCAGCTGATGAGGAGAATGACATGTTGGATTTGGCATTTGGGCTTACAGAAACGTGAGTTCTTTCAGCATCAAAACACTAAAAGGATTTGTGGGCGTCAAATCAATATTGATTTCTATGTTTTGGATTTTGCAGTTCTCGTCTGGGTTGTCAAGTGATTGCAAAGCCTGAGCTCAATGGAATGCGCCTAGCTATTCCCGCTGCCACTCGTAATTTTGCCGTCGATGGGTATGTTCCAAAACCACACTAGACAACATGTTTCGGCACCAGAAGATGTCTATCGAGTGTAAAGATGTGATCGTCTCAGTTTTATAGCTCCTTTGCTGTAGTGTATCAATGAGCATATACAACAGTCAAGCCATCACTTTCCATTGAATATTGCTTATCTATCTCAATAATCACTTTCACTAATTCTAAGAGATACACTAACAATGCTACCATTTTAGTGGTCAGCAAAGTTGTAGCTAGACCATCCAATTTTTATTATTTGGTTTATCCCCATATTTTACACAATATGTTCATCCAGTACAAGTCATTCAAAAAATAGAACATTCTTTCTCAGGAACCTATTAAGTTCAGACATAAGTGATGCTGACTTGTTAGCGATTGTTACATTGGATTATGTTCTGTTCTGGTTTTAGTGTAAATGAAATACAATTTGGATTCTTAGCTGCTATGATATAAAATGAAGAATTGGCCAGTGGTCACCAGTCCCAGCTATATGCAGGCCTGGATTAAGTTTCTTTTGATTTGGAACAACATTTCCATTCCTTTGAAATTAGGCCTGCTCGTCGGTGGGAGACATGAATAACATCTATGCTACCTGATTCGTTGAAAACTGGCTGCTAATAACCTAGTGAGCCTTGGCCCTGGCACCTACATTATTAATACAAATATTTAGTTTTGCTGAGTAGTACGGAAGTTTAGCTAAGAAGTACTTATGTAGAGTCAGAGTACTACCCTCTAGATTAGCGCTGCAGCTTTAAGTCCACTGCATGAAATGGCTTTGTGGTGTCGATGTTGAGCTTCGGGACGTTTCCAACATCATAGTAATCAGTATCCTGATCATTTTGATTGCTGCATTCAACGAAAACAAGGCGAGCACCTGTGAAATTTGCAAGCTCAACCTCCCTCTCAAAATCGGCGCGGTGAGAGAGCTGAGCGTTGATGATAACACTGAGCTTCAAACAGAGCTGGGTTGAAGAGATTTGCGAGGGAATTTCCAAAAGACAAATCATCACAATGTTCAGTTTCAAGTGAATCATGTAAGGCTGGTATGGTATCTTCATCGATGAGAGGGACATTGAGGAACTGGGCCAGTTCGTGGGCTATTTTGCCCCTGTTGCTGCTAGAATGGCCTTTCATTGCTATGAGCAACGGGGACTCCTGCTGTCTTCAATGTCAATCCCCGGTTCCATTTCCTCTCTTCCCTCCATTTCTTGAATAATTGTAAACTGGTATTATTATGTACCAGTCCCAGCATCCGTTGCTTATACACTGAAGTGATAGCTAGGGAAGTACAAGACAAGGCTCAAGGAGAAAAGAAAAGGATGGCATCTCTTCAACGAAAGGATTTAGCTACGTTATTAAAGAAATATCCTTTGTTTTTTTAATTAAACATGTTTATGTATTTTTTGTATCGATTTCTTGTGTCTTGAAACACTAACAAAACACAATAATATAGACATCATCCTTCGATTTCTTGCAAATGTTTTATTAGCTTATTTAGACTCATAAAATACGTTTTCTGAAAACAGATTTTTTTGAATCCAACAAAAAAAATTTCACCTATAAACTATGTAGTATAACTTATAATAATTTGTATAATGGATAGTTGTCTGGAAGAAATGTGTGAAAGCAAAAGATGGATAAGGTCATATCCAACTATATATCCAAATGAAATTGAAAACGTGTGTCGTGTCTCCCACGATGTCAAAATTGCTTATGAACTCATCAATCTAGCTAAGCTCGTCAACTCCCTCCCAACTAGTAGACTCTTTAAAATTGTCAAACCACAAAATCAATCATCTTTCTCCTTCCAACCCTGTTCCAATTCCGGCTCCATTTAATTATACAAAAATAATTTAATAAATTAAAGCTGAGTTCTTAACCCAAATAAAAAAAAAGGGGGGTGGGGAGGCCCCGGCTATCGTCTTGGAGGTGACAAAATAGTTTGTGGGGGAGTTGAGAAATACTTGCATGCACCGCCTAATTAACGTAGCTAGGTCTTCTCTCTTTTAATAGAGGCAGAAAAGAATAGATGAGGACCATATTGATCATGTTATAAATCAACTGGAATCGAGGATATTGAAAGTGAAGTTGACGAGCAAGTCGGAAGAGACCCCCGAGATGGTGATGAGAGAATGAATCGCCATTCTTCAATGTGGTGCTGATCTCATTCGTGGCATCATAAGGGTAGCCATGGTCGTAGATGGGATCAACCATCAAGTTGCATAAATTTTATCATAGAAGACTACTAGGGTGGTTCATTTGGATGGGCAGATTCTGAGTTTAAATTTTTAGTGTGGTCGATGTTTTATAAAAATGTTTCAATTGAGTATATATTAAAATGATATTTTTTTTAATATTTAATATTAATAAATTAAAATTATTGAAAAATACTTTAATTTAATGCTTTTTTTAGCTAAATGTAATTTGAAAAGCATGTTATAATAAAAAAACAAATACTCTAAAACTTGACAAATATTTTGGAGTTTTGTTTTCCTGTTTTCTTAATGATTTATAGCAAAGAGAGTGGAAATTTGACGTTAATTTGAATAGTCCTATCATTTGTTAATTTTATACTCTCTTATTTTTTAATTTTTCTCTTCAATTTAAAATTTTAAATATCTTCTTCTTCTTCTTCTTTTTCAAATAAGATCCTTTTATCATTTAACATTTAGTTTTTTAGAATTTAATTTACTTTCTTTTCCTATTGTTTTTAGGTCCTGTCTAGAAGTCAATCCAAGACAAATATCAGGTTATAAATCAAGTGAATTAACTTAAGTTAATCTAAGATAACTAATTTTTTTATGTATAGAAAAATAAAAATAATACTATTTTAAAGGGAAAAAAAGAAGCAAAATAGTTTATAAGTTTTGACTCCATTTTAATTGGATTTGCCTTGAGTTAACCAAGATATCGATTGACCGTCATATTCTAAATCAATTCTCCTCTAATTTCTTTTGAAATCCAGCTCGGTTTAAGCCATAAGTCACTTAGGTTATGAGTCAATTTGTCAGGTCGAGTCAAGTTTTAAAATAATAGCTTTTCAAAAATGGTGCTTCTAATTTAATCACTAGTTAAGATTATAAGTTTGAAAAACTAACATGAGTTGACATCGTTTTCTTTTCTAATTATTTTTTTATCCTTTTCAATTTTATTGTTTAAAATTCGATTCTTTTTAGAATTAAAATTATTTTTTTTGTTTTACCTTGTATTGGATTATCTCGTTCATATGACCTATTCACTAGTTTTGACAACCTCACCTCATTATGCAGATGATTTTTTTTAACTTTTTTTTATTATTTATGTTTTTTAATTTTATCCGTGTACATCTTGATTGTTGAAAATTGATAGTCCTTATTTTTTTTAATTTTTTTTTAATGTCAAGTCATGAATTCTTTATTTTTTTAAAAAAAATACACCTCTACAACACTTGAATATCGTTTTTCTATATAAATACACCTCTACAACACTTGAATATCGAATATCGTTTTTCTATGATGCAAAAAATCAATTCAGTCCATGGTAAATCACAAGTCAATTACCTATTATATACATATATTGAATCGGTATATGATGTTTGAATCCTATCCTCTTGTTCAACAATAAAGTATACTGGTTTCATAACCATCTAGGTGGTGGCCAAGTGGTAAAGACTTGGGACTAAGGGGTTTGCTCCTTCTGTGGTCTCAGGTTCGAGTCCTT
>NW_011499900.1:550473-679160 GCF_000495115.2 Populus euphratica
TTCAGGGCCCGTGGGATTAGTCGTGGTGCGCGCAAGCTGGCCCGGACACCCACGTTAATCTAAAAAAATTATACTGGTTTCACTAATTTAATTTCATTAAGAAGTTCCGGTGGCGAATGCATGGGTGTCAATTGATACATTTTACGTGGATGAATATAATGATGTGGTCACTAAATTCTAATTGGACAAGTAACCATAATGCACGGTTTAAGTGCTAATTATATTTAATACCATAATCACAAGCAGTCAATCATAGTTGATAGTGTTTCCACACGCACGCCGGCGCATCGAGCATGTTTGGAATAGGGTTATTAAATCTTGGATTAACTGCTTAATTAACCCGAAATTTTGTTTATCTTGAACTTAATTCAAGTTAGATAACAAAATAAAAAAAAATAGAAAAAATAGATAGGAGCTTACCCAATTAAAATCAAAGTGGACTCTTTTAAGTGTTTTTTTTATTTTCAAAACAAAGTCATTTTAACTTTTTTATTAAAATATAATATTAAAATAATAATATTTTACTTGAACCGACTGGCTCACCTTGTAACATGGGTTTTAGATCAAGTCTGATAACTTTGATTTGGTATTATGATTTTAGCTAACTAATCTTAATAAAAGTAATTTTTTTTAATCAAGTTTTTAGTTAAAATTAATTAAAATATTGATTTGAAAATTTTGTAGTCTTCAAGAACAGGCCACAAAACCAGAGATATCCATCTTTTATGAAGCCATAAAAAAGCTACAAGCTGCGTTTCGCAGCCACAAGGTTAAAACAAGTATGCTCCTGTTATCATGAGCAATCGAAGGATTCAACGCAACATTTTAGATGACTCTTCTAAGGTTCAAATTTGAGATCATCTTATAATTAAAATAGGTTCCTTTTACTGATTAATTTTGATCACATGGAAATGGTTTTATTTGTGGTATGCATGTTTTTAGACTGTAACTTTCGATACATGAACCTCTTAATAGCATTTGATCGCTGTATTAAGACATAAAAAAGACATGTTTCTTATATATTTTTTATTTTAAAAGTATATAAATTAATCATTTTAAAATTGCTTTAGATATAGATTTATTTTATATTTCTGTCTTTACAACTAAATATATTTTTATTTTTATTTTTATTTTATTGTCATTGTCTCTTCTATCCTAATAAAATAATCAAAAGTTATAAATAAGTTAGTAAATAAGCAATATTCTTTTCATGGAAATATTATTACAAAGTAACTATTTAGCAGCCATTCATGAATTGTCAAGTGGATATTAGATACTAACTGTCCACTAATTAAGGAGCAACCTTAGTAACCTCAAAAAAATCACGATCAATGTCCCTATGTATATGCATGATGGGTCATTATGTATCCCATGAAATCCATACTTGTAATCAAATTAATGCATGGCCACACAAGAAATTAGATTAACAAATTGAATTGTATATCATTTTCTTTCTAGAAGTTCATGTAGGACAAATGGACCACAACCAGCCACTTTCCCCCCAAAAAAAACAGACATCGAGGATATTTCCCTTCAGTTGCCTAGGTTTATCTTCTACCCAATTGTTTTTTTTCTTTTTGTCTTAATCGGCCAAATATAGGAATTCTTTAATCATTCAGACATCAAGAATTGAATTCTAAGATGTTTATTTGGTGCAGTCGGTTAATTTAAATAACGCTTAATCGTTAGTAATTTTTAATTTTTAATGAAATAAAATTTAAATCATGTAATTTTTTAATTATTTATGCAATCAAGAAAGCAATTCTAGGCTCGGTGTACCGTCATTTAATTTTATAGCTATTATAAAATTGAATGACGGATAATGCGCCGGCAATGTAGTCCCAGTTCTATAATTGAGGACATGACACTTAAAAAAATAATTGAGGTTCAAATTGCTTACTTAATTATATATATATATATAATTTTTAAACGGATTATTTATTCTCGACCCATTATAGCTTATGAAAAAAGATTCACGATTATTACTTGAATTTGAACTCTCAAGATGAATTTTTAATCAATAGATCAAGGGATAAATTAATTTATCCGATGAGATAATATTATATTATTGTAATTAATTTTTTTTAAAATATTTTAAACCAAAACCGATAATAAAATATTAATCTTTTTTAACGAACATTCATGCATTGGACCTTGGTGAGTTGCTTGAAGAAGAATTTTATGAACAAGTGGGATGATTGATTTATAGAAGGAACGTGTCAAACTTTGTGTTCAACTGGCAGTGTACATATTCTCCGACTTTTCAAGTTGTCCAGACCATGGCCTGTCGTCTCTTGACTGCTAGGTGACTGGGACCAAATGTTGACACAAATTAATTATTAATACACAATATCAAAACTCAATTTTAATCAACCCTCTAATCTCGTTTCATCCCCCCCTAACATGTTTATCCGTAGAATCTTAGAAGAAAAGGTCACTTTTTCTGTCTAATTAAAATTCTCTTTTGTCTAAAAAGAAAAAGAAGAAGAAGAAACAATGTTGTTCTACAAGAAAAAAATACGACTACAATAGATGATTAAAAAAAATAGTATAGGTTGTTAATTAGATTGATGAAACCTATACATTGATTGAATATATATATACATATATATATATATATATATATATCCCTCTAATGTCAGCCATAATTGAAGTCGTGTTAGCCTAGCGGTTGAAATGTGAGCAAGTGGGAGTAGCAGGAGGAAGGAGTCTAAAACATGTGGTTTGGAAATACGACCGTGGATTACAAAAATTTGAATTTGGGCACCATTTTTTTCCAACACTACAATAATAAAAACATTGGATTGATACTTTTTTTGTGGTTTTCAATGATGTAATGAAGTGGACATGGACGTGCTGGAGGAAATGGCAAAACCGAAACGCATGCATGAATGAGAACATGGTGGAAAGTTTCATTACAAAGTTCGATGGACTGACCCACCAAACCAACTCGTGTGTTGTGGTCGTGGTCTCATTCCATGGTTGAGTCTTTTGGAGGGAGGGAGGATTAGGTGACTGCTGACTTTCTTGTAAAGCTTTTGGCTTTTTAATGGATTGGGGGGACGTGAATTTTGTACTGTGACGTATCCCACTCACACCGTCCAGTCCAAATTCAAGCATGTTCTTCCTCTTCCTCTTCCTCTTCCTCTCCTTTTTTTAACGAGAATTCTTCCATGTTTATGTTGTTTCTTATCCTTCTGATCTGGCTTTATTTGCATAAAAATTGCACCGTCACTTTATAACCATCTGCTTTTTTTCTATCGAGTGCATGGATCTTATTCTTTTTTTAATCTTATGAGATTCTTTTTTTAATTTTATGATGAGATGTGAATGCGGTTGTGTTTTAAAGTATTTTTTAATTAAAAATATATTAAAATAATTTTTAATATAAGTATTTTAAAATGATATAAGAATTAAAAAATATATTTTTAATTTTTTAAACATAATTTTAAAATACAAAAATAAAAAGAAGCTTACCATACCAATATTATAGATTTATGCTAATATAATACTTTTATAAAAAAACATTAAAATAAAAAATATTTGACTGCAGTATAGTATAGTAGCCAATGAGACAAATTTAAAGTTTATAATTAATATTTAAAATTGTGCGGTGAATATTTTCTTTTCATTAGGAAATGCAAACCACACCTAATTTATTAAAAAAAATATAAATTTTCATATATAAACACTTATTTGTTTTTAATAATAGGGTGAGGTTTGAATTTCTCACACGAGGATCAAAGATATTTTTTTTAATTTAGATGAGAATATACGAGTATAAAGACAGATTAAAAAATGACTGTATAAATTAAAAATAATTATTAGACTTATAAAAACAAATTAGAGACTAAAACATAAAGTATAAAGATCGTTATAGTGTATAGTTTAGTTGCTAATATTCCTTGTAAAAACAAGGACTAATCCACGAGATTTGACAAGAGTCAATGCATAATGCCAACCCTTAATTTAAGGCAAGATTGATTTAAGGGATACGGTGATATGATTATCATTTTGGAATACTTTACTACTAGCAAAACGTTAATCATATTGATTTATTTATTAGGAGCATAGTCTCAGTGCTTTTACAGGATAAGTGAGCATAAAATAAACTATATTATATATCTTTAACTTAAGAACCATGTGATAGATGTTTTTCCTCCTTTGAAATTTAATGGAATTTACAGTGTGTTCTTGGAATCTTGACTCCCTGTATTAATAACACAAAATTTCCCATAAGAAATTAAATCTAATTTAATAATTTGATGAACTTTGATGTATTTATGTCACTTTTTAGATTTTAATATTATTGATTGTTTTGTGTGTGTGTTTTTGGAGTTTTTATAGGCAGGTTTAAGTGCTGATAGTATACTATGTATGTTGAGAGTAATTTAATAATTTAGGAATTGATGTGGTTAATAAATAGGATAAAAAAAGGGGATTAGCCTATTTTTGAGATTCAATAACTAATTTTTTAAGAATACGTTGGTTTTATTTCCATAATCAGGGCCGAGATGGAGTTTACATATTATTAAAAAGAATTAAAAATTTATATATTTTGGATTATTTTTTTTTTCAGAACAAATTGCAGGTCACTGATTTCCGATGCTCACATCCATGAATTTGTTTGGTAGGGTGGGGAGTTATTTTTTAAATAATTTTTATTTAAAATAATATTGTTTATATTTAATTTTTATTTTATTTTATCGTTCGAAAATATAAACAAATTAATATTAAAAAAATGAATTTTCAACCCTTCTATTTTGTACGGCACTGCTAAACGAGTGGCAGCCAACCATCTTTGACATTTTATTTTGAACTTGCTGGCGAAGGCTTAACCATGACTTTAGCGCAGAGAAAATCAGATGTGGGACAGCAACTTTTAGCCCAATAACATTATACAGATGGTGTTGAAAAAAATAATTAAAATTGTCTTAGTTTCATTTATTTATGTACGGCAAGTCAAGTTGATATCTTGGACTCAGGGCATGACTGTTGACTAAGAATATTAATTAGGTATGGTATGTCTCACGCCCTGTATAGTAATTCCAAAAACTTAAGAAAATTACATTTTAGTCTTATAACTTTTTAAAAACTTTAATTATACCCTTTAATTTAAAGTTTATTTTATAGGAAATCATGTCTCATCAAGTTCTTCTCCCAATCTTATTTTGATTTCGTAAGTGTCCATTCTTTGTAGGTTATAATCTGATAAGAGAACAACTATTTTTTCAAAAAATGACAAAATAAATGAAATATAAAAGGGTAGTTAGATCATGAGCTCAACTATAATAAAAGGTAAAGGTTGTCTTTTACTTTTTATAAATTATTATCACTTTTCTATTTCATAAAATATTTAGGTTTTTTTAGAAATGTGATGGGATTATATTTTAGCCCAATCATAATTTCAAAATTTTTAGTTGATCAATAAGCATTATATTTTGCATGGATTCCAATGAAAATCCTCTTTTAAAATATTGGTTACTAGAAAATTATAATTTATAAAATTTTTAAATTTATTTTTAAAAATATAACCACAAAAACTATCAGGTTATTTAATATATATTTATCGTTAATAGTAACTATATTAACTATTTGACTTGTATTTCACTGTAATAGTTTTTTTCCTGCATAAATTATATATGCAAATTTTCATGATATGTTTTTGTACACAAAAAATGCTTTGTAGAATTCAAAGATTTTATATATATATATCTAATTAAATAAATTAAAAATTATTTATGCAACAAAAACATGTATGAAGCTTGGCCCCTATCTTGTCAAAATAACTAACTAAACTCGTGATTCTAGTTATGTACTCAATTGAGGTTTAATAATTATCTTTCATAATTTTTAAAAATATAAAATAAATATCCATAAAATTAATAACAACCAAATACTAATGCGATTGAAAAAAAATCAAACTACAATAAATTACATTGAATAATTAATATTTAACTAAATAATAAATAATGAAATCTGAAAAAATAAAAGAAAAGAAAAAATTAAAAAATAAATTCAATTATAATAGATAAAAAATATTTTAAAAAAGGCTTCTATCTCGGGCTTAGCTAGCCTAGAGCTCTAAGTTAGAAAAATTAAATTAAATTTCATGAATGGTTATGGACGGAAAGTTTATAATTCACTAAGTTGAAGGACTAAAATATACATTTAGCCCCAAGTTTAGAAAAATTATTTTTTTTCTATATTTTTTATTTTAGTTCTCCATCAATTAATTTTGTTATTTCTTAATAGATATCCTTTAATTGATCATCAATTTTGATCTATAAAGATGTAATTAGAAAAAAAGAAAAGAAAAAAGAAGAAAAAGATGAGGGACTGAAAAAACAAATCACCATGACAATCTGTAATGATTTATCTCTTGTTAAATAGTAGTGTGGAGAACAATATATTTTTCAGTATTACCTAATTACCGTAATTGTGAGTTACAAATTCTTACATATAATTATATTTTTCTATATTACTATTTTATGTTTATCGCTTATTCTTATATATCAAGCAAAAATTTAAAAATCAAACAAAATTATCCGAACAATCAATAATGAACAAGTCTTCCGACTGCAACCCTAAAACAAGTCCTCAATTAAGTCTCCAAAATATCCAATATCTCAAGCATATAATATAAATATTCTTAGTCATAGTGGCTAGATCCCACTTCACTTAACAAGTTGATCCAAACATTTCAACTATCCAAAACCTAATTTAAAATGGGTTTTAAATTAAATAAACATTAATATGATCTGACTAAATTTACTTGTCTATAATCCAATTGATCAGGCTAAATCAAATAAAATTAATTTTAAGATTCATTTTAAAAGTAAAACAATATTATTTTAATAAAAATAATTAATCAAATAAACCAATTACTTTTTTTTTCTTAATTTTCCAGTTAAATCCTCGCACCAAAGATCAACTATATGCTCCTGCTAGCCACCAATGAAATCATCGAAATTCCTCTTTAAAAAACAAATGCATCAAGTCCTCGAAGTCGCGAGCTTCACGCTTCACCACCGACTTCACGATGACTCGGGGAAAAAATTGGCAAGGAGACATCCACTCGTGGTATTTCAGGGTGGCCGAACCGAAACGTAGTCGTCGTGTGATAGGACTTGTCGTCTTTAACTATCATATGGACCATAAGTTCGGTGATCCATATGAATTTTGAATTCAATATCTGTGGTTTTGATTATTATTTTTTTGGGTACGGTTTATCGTATTAACCGGCTTTTATATATGGAAAGATAGGGATTTTTTTCCCACTTTTTCATTTTTTAAAAATATAAATTTAATATTTTTCACTCTTTTTTTCATTTATTGAGTTTAAATTTTTTTAAAAAAATTAAATACTGAAATATAATAATAAATTTTTTTTTTTCATATAATGTTCTTTCGAATGAGGTCTGCATTTTTTACTATTTGTTTGTAAAGTGTATTTTAATTAAAAATATATTAAAACAATATTTTTTATTTTTTTTTATTTTTAATATTAGTATGTTAAAATCATTCAAAAACACTTCAAAAATATCAATTTAATATTAAAAAAATAATTTAAAAAGCATAATGTAAAAACAAATACCTAAATACAAAGATGAATCTAATAAAAAAATCACAGGGAGATAACACAAAGAAAAAGTAAAAAAAAAAATACATGAAAAAAAAATACACAATATTTGAAACCTTTCTAATTGAATTCAATATATAGGTTTTAATAAAATATAATGTTCGTAACATTTTGAGTGTTGAAAATTGAATTTTAAATAAAATTCAACATTTAAAAATACAACAAAAATAAAGGGATCAACCACTCTAATTTACAATTCTAAAAAGAAACAAATTTAATGTTAAAATTAACTTTCCTTAAATACTAATCTCCCCATTTTTTTTTTCTAGAGACACTTGAAGAAAAGGGATGATGATAATAAAGGTAATATAGAAAACAAAACAAAACAAATTAAATTTTTATTTTTTAAATTTAAAAATTTAATTTATTTATTAATTGACAACGTTATGGAATTGATTCGGGAAAATGGATGAATCAACAACTCAAATTATTGATGGACACATGAGCCATAAATTCCAACCAAACCCCCTCCCCACCTCCCTCCCTCCCACCCTCCCCCCCGCCGTGGGAGCTTACAACGTGCTCCCAATACTGAAAAATAAAATACCTCACATTGTTTTGTCGGTAGGTGTGGTAAAGCACATTTTAATGAACATAAACCAGAAAAAAGTTCCCTACGATTATGCATTGGATGCAACCCTCTTTCCAAAAACCTTTAGAAATTGTGAATCATTTGAACAATAATTCAATTACTTACACGTGATTGCAAGGGAAAGCCCATAAGTATGTGCGTTTATACTTGTAATCAAGTCCACATCTTTCTTTTTCATTGAAATTAAATTTGTTTTTCTAATTTACTCATAATCAAGCTATCTACCTTTTATTTTTATTTTTAAAAAACCAGTAATAAAAATTACATTCTTATGAACATATATCCTTGTTAGCTAACCCGTTAAAATTCTTATTTATAATCAAAGCAATACCAGCATTCGGTCAGCATTAAACTTAACCTGTTTCACGCGTGCGACACTCAACACAAGGACACACCACGTCACCACCCATTGTTTAATACTCTACTGTAGTATACTCCTCCTCCTCCGACCTTTTTTTGGTGGGCGCTTGACTTTGACGAAAGGTTTGTCCCATTGTCAATCCCCGACCGACAAGGTCTCTCACAGAGCAATCTAATCTGCATTCAGCATTTGTACCTATAAAAAAGAAAACAAGAAAAGAAGAAGCACGTGCAAGCTTCTCATGTGACCAGAACATATGTATCTGCTGCTCCTGGTACTGTTATATCTTTATCTTTCTTTCTCTCTCCACCAAGTTTCCACAACCGAGTTGGGCTATATATTCACGAGTTTTTTGCCTTCCGTTTTGTTCCATCTGAGTCTGGATTTAGCAACTCCGTGTTTTCACAAGTTTTGCTTGCTGCAGCCACAAAGATTGTCACTCTCCTACATAATTCACTTGGTCCATTGATTTTAAGAAGATTGTCAAGAAGGACTAGTTCGATTAAGGCGGCTATGGATAACTCATCCTGGGTTGATACTTCTTTAGATCTTAATATCAATCCTCTAAGAGTGAAAAGTGATGCTCCAGTTGATGCAGAAAGGTTTGGGGTACCAAGAAAAATGAAACCCACTTTCATGTTCCAGACCAAGCCTTCAGCGAATTCGAAAGAAGAGGTTAGCTTTATATATATATATATGCAGATACTCGCTTTGCAGTAATTTGATTATGTTTGTAGGTTTTAGTTGCATACCCCTCTTCCTTTCTTTATGGTTTATGGCCATCAGTTGAAGGCTAAACACATAGCTTCTTACATTCGATTTGGTTTTGTTTTTCAAACAAATTTCAATAAAGCATGTAACTTTCAGCAAGAACAAGATATTATGAATTCTTGTCACTGGGTTTCATGAAAAGATATATAGAAATGTTTTTGCTGTCATATATCATCAAAATATTGATTCATAGAAAAAAAAAAAAAGATTAACTATTACAAAAGGGACTAGTATCCTTCTTAAGTTTTAGCTAGGAACTGGCTGAACTTGATTAGAATAGGAACCTATCCGAGGTGCTTCTAAAACTTGCAGTCTTTTAGGAGTTTTGAAGTTGAATTTATTTTGTATAATTACTGATTTCAGACTGGAGCCATAGAAGAGGAATTGAACCGAGTGAGCGAAGAAAACAGGAAGCTCACTGAAATGCTAACTGTGATGTGTGAGGACTACAATGCTTTAAGAAACCAGTTGATGGATTGCATGTGCAAGAATGGAGAAAAGGAGCTTCATGGCCCATCAAAGAAAAGAAAGTCTGCAAGCAGCAACAACAACGATAATAACATTGCAATGAATGGGAACTCTGAGAGTAGCTCAACCGATGAAGAATTGTCCAAGAAACCAAGGGAAGAAGTCATCAAAGCTAAGACTTCCAGGGCTTATGTCAGGACTGAAGCGGGTGATAAGAGCCTTGTAAGTGCATATAATACACCTCTCTGGTGCAAAAATCACGGTTGTTTCTCAAGTTTACAGGTTATTTCGATATGCTATGCAAATGTCTTCATGGTTTACTAAGCGATTGCATATAATTTATTGCAGATCGTGAAAGATGGATATCAATGGAGGAAATATGGCCAAAAGGTCACCAGAGATAACCCTTCTCCAAGAGCTTACTTCAAATGCTCTTTTGCTCCAAGCTGCCCTGTCAAAAAGAAGGTGAGACTGAAACCATAAACACAGTTAGTTCTGTGCTGCATATGTAAAGAGCATTGGGTCGATTTCGTCCATGTTCTGACTTGTTCAATTTAGCTGTGATGAGGCAAATAAATAGCATATAATTAAGTTGGCATTTAAACTCACATGGACTGTGAATTTTGTCCAAGTTTTCTTTGTGCATGAAATAAGGGTTTTAGTTCCAACTTTCTTCCGTATGAAGTGAAAAAGCTGAGTAGAATGCTAAGATTCTTCTGTTCTCACTTGTGGCTCATTCAGGTTCAAAGGAGTGTTGACGACCAATCCGTTCTGGTGGCAACTTATGAAGGAGAGCACAACCATCCCTCAATGGAGGCAACATCAGGTTCAAGCCATGGTCTAACACTCGGTTCGGTACCCTGCTCCGCATCTCTAGCCTCATCTGGGAAAACTAATATCACTCTTGATCTCACAAAATCTAAGTCTAGCAATGAAGCCAAAAGTTCAAAACCAAAAACCGATGCACCTGAAGTCCGGCAATTCTTGGTGGAACAGATGGCCTCTTCGTTGACGAAAGATCCCAATTTCACAGCAGCACTGGCCGCAGCAATCTCAGGAAGAATGTTGCAGCAAAATCACACAAAGTGGTGAAATTTCTACTTAGATAGGAGAAGAAGCTCATACAACTTGGAGTTCTATAAATTATGTAGGTTTCTATTAGATTATGTGGGTTCCGTCAGACCATTTTGAATTTTACAATGTATTTGTAAATACATCATCTGATACACGGAGAAAAAAAAATCCCAAGAAAGATAGCACCTTTGAGGGATCCAAACTCAAATTGCAAAGCAAGGGTTATTGCCATTTTAATGGATAATTATCAGTTTTTGATATATGTTTATTTGTTGGTATGCATGGTCTTTCAGAGTCAAGTGCTAACCTTATGATAGTGGGTGAGTTTTAGATATATTATAATGGATAATTGCCATCTTAACGTATCTAGGGCAGCAATTGCACATCAATCAGATGTCTTTAATTGACTGCAAGGGCGCAAGGTTCTGGTTTTGGCCAAATGAATGTTTTGTTAGAACAACTGGAGTCCAGGACCACCATATCCATGTCATATTATGTCGTCGAACTTCCATTTAGCAGAAAGTCTTTGGCATCCAACCTTCCAGAATTACTGGGACGGTGTTTTTCTCAAGTTAAGTTGAATGATACAAAGTAGATGTTCGTGTGCTCCAGCTAGTGTGAAATTAAGCCGAGGTAGTTGGGATTTGACAAGATTTTTGGATTTGGAATGCTCTCTCCGGACAAATATAACCGGCTATTTTGACTACTTATCAAGATTCTATGCCGGTTATTTTGACTTATCAGCATTCCGTGGGTTCTTTAGGTTATAACCTTGATGGCACCACTTCTGGATTTTACCGATGTCCTGTTAGATCGCTCTTTCCAGGAAGGATCGTTGCTAAATTGAGATGGGTTCTAGTGATGCTTATCTGACAGCTCCAATGGCTGCTTGCCTTGATGTTTGGACCGCAAACAACACCCCGTGTGTTACGTGAACAATCTACTGCTGGTGACAAGAGTATTTTTCCATATTCAACTGAGGGGGTCAACAACGAGTCTTAATCCACGCAAGAATTCTTGCTAGTAATTGGCAGAAATTCGCAAAAATTGAAGGATCCAACTCGTACAAAGAGAGAGCGTTACCGCTGTGTAACTTCACCATTAGTCAAGAAGGATCTTGCAATGATTATGAACCGAAGGAGTATATTGCCGTGTAAGGATCTTGATATGCTTTTGCATGACTAAGATGTTTTCAAACTAGGCTGTGGTATCTTTAGATGCCTTGTTAAAAGTACAGGAACATGTATTCCCTGTAACAAGCCAATAGATCAAAACCAACAGTTTATTCACCTAGAAAGGAAATTGGACTAGCTATTCACGAGTGGTAACAGTAGTAAATTTAGCATAAAAATAAAAATAATTATTATTATAATTTTAAATTTTAATTTATGAGTTTATTCAATATCATGTCAGGATTATGTATCAGATTAACCATAACACCAAATCAATATAAGAAGAAAAAAAAATTATTATTATAGTTTTAAAATTCAATTGAGAGTTATTGATCTGAGTCAACATAAAAATAAAAATAATTATTATTATAGTTTTAAAACCTACTCAGGTCATGGATTGGCTTAATTATTGACTCAGTTTAATATAAAAATATTTATTATCATAGTTTTAAAATCCTATTAGGAGGTTGACCTGGGATCAGGATCGGGTCACAAGTTGGTTTGACCATTAACTCAGGTCAACATAAAGATTCAAATGGTTATTATCATAGTTTTAAATTCCAACTAAGGGTTCGACCTGATGTATGATCATAGTCACAAGTCGAGATAGTCTACCCGGGTTGACTTGAGACAATATAAGAATAAAAATAATTATTATCATAATTTTAAAATCCAATTCGAAAGTCGATCTATAATTATTATCATAGTTTTAAAATCCAATTCGAAAGTCGATTTAGGGTAAGGCTAAAGTTACGGGCTAGAAGGATTAACCCGAGTTGATTTAAATCAATATAAAAATAAACATAATTATTATTATAGATTCAAAATCCAACTTCAAAATCAACTTGGGGCAAGGTTGAGATTACAAGTCATGAGAGTCAATGTATAAATAAAAATATTTATTATTATAATTTTAAAACTTAACTCAGGAGTTGACATGAGGCAAAGTCGACCCCTAAATTAACACTCCAAAATTATAATAACAAATTATTTAATCCACTCCAAAACACTCCGTACACAAAATAAAACAGTTATTTAAGTGCAGTACAGTAAAATCCAGTCTAATAAATATTTTCTAGCATACCATGTATTACTTTAGCATTCCAAGAATTTGAGGTGTGACTGATGACTTATTCCAAGCAAGACATCCGAATTTTTCAGCCACGCAGGCAGGAGCCATGTCTAGAAGAATATTTTTGCCATAATCCAAAAGGAAAAGTGCTAATTAAAAGCATGTCGGAAAGCTTATTTGACTACAATAATTCAAGAATCTATTCTCAACCTTGAAAAGGAAAGGAACATAGAACTTGAAATACCGACATTAAATGTTCATGTAACCGTGAGTGAATTTTTTGTCGCAATAACTGCATTCACTGAATCATTTTACGTGAGCAGAACTTGATTACGACTTCAAAAATCTAAAGTAGCACGGCAGTCTCTTTCAATCACAGAAAATTAGTTGGACCAAGATGGACATTCCATGAATAAAATTGAATCCTACCATTTGAGACGTGGAAGCGAAGACATTATCACACAGATTATTCTAACATCCCATCCATTCAGTTTCCCATTCCACAAGGAAAAGTCACTACATCCAGGTCGATTCAACATGTAAATTTACTTGCACCACCAGATAATACAGCATTCATTGAATCCTCAATTTCTTTCACTTTGGTCTTCGCCTCAAGATAGCCATCCTTTACCCTTGCTTCTCCCTTGGTGGTCCACTTGGAATCTGAAGCAACTTATGAGATGGTCCAGCCGCTTGCATGAATTAGTATATAGCTGTTGGACTAACACTTCAAAACCCTCTTGTTGCCATGTCCTTCCTTATGAGCTCTGCTTTTGGAGTCTTGACTGGAACTTGGTGGGAATATCGGAATTGGCTTATGGATGACAAAGTTCGAGGTGTGTTTAATAAAAGAGCCAAACTCATCTATGAACTGCAGCATCAACAACAAGCTGCGAGTTTACAGCAGTTTGGAGGTCATGGGTTGGGACAATCTTCAACAGTATTATACAGAGCCCAGAGCTCTCTTTACCATGAGTTATTAACAAAAGTCACAAAAAAAAAAGGGGAGTCGAATATTAGGCTTGCAACATGAATTAATCAAACACGCAAGAAATGAATAGAAAAGCTCATGTCTCCACCTTGCACATTTGATGAGCATTTTCAACGATTGATCGGAACTTTAGCTCTGACAGTAGGAAGAAAGTTTGAGCATTTGGAAGTGCTATCTTTCTCTCATTAGCAATTGGATCAAAATCCAAAATGACTTCCCTGCATGCAGATAACTCCGTGTCAACCAAGTGAAACTCATTAAAAGTTTGAGCATCGACAATTCACATTGCCTTTTGGTTATTGAATGCCAGTACACCGACCATGTGAAGTGCATCTATCATAACAAACACATTTAATTGAAATAACCAATGCCTAAATATATGCCTTCTGTTAGGGATGAAAGGCCATGTAAGTTCAGCCAAAGCTGCTGATAGGCTTAGCTGTTCAAACAGCTTCCTGCACATCAAAAGAAATGATCGCAGACTGAGGAAGCTACCAGATCCCCTTCGCTTTGGAAGAAGATTATCCAAAGGGTTTTGTGCATGACATGCTTGTCATCATGGACTGGGACTCCCCGATCTTCATCATGAAAAGTGGCATAGCATGGATCTTTTAGAAAGCGGGGAAAAATTAATTAGCGACAGCAACTTTGTGAAAAAGCTCAAAACTTAATTATATTACAGGCAAAATATCTGGCAATTTGCAGCCCGCCACGGAATGCAGAACGTTTACAAGTTAACAAACTGAATTTAAACCATCATGTTTCTGGTCATGATTTGCTGTAAATCTAACTCAGGTAGTGCAAAGATAAAGACTATGTTCTCAAGCTCGAAGGTTAAGTGGAGAGAAATCTCCCTAGTATTTTATTATATATAAATAATAATTTCAATAATTAAAAAAAAACCCCAACAATTTATATGTCTCTTAAAACACTGATCTAGATAAAAAAATATAAACCAAGTAGAAAATAAATAATTAAAATTAAAAAATATATAAAAAAATAACTAAAATAGCCAAAACAATAACTTTCAGGTCTAATTTTGAGATACACAACTATTATTCGATACACAACTATTATTCAACAAGCGATAAGTGACTTATTAAAAGAAAATAGCCTTGGAAATCACCTGAAAAATTTTGAGCCCAATTTAACATCGGATTTATTAGTTTAATTTGCTTTATAGTCAATTGATTAATTAATATGACACTATTATATTCATATAAATATATATTTATTATTGATAAAAATTTAATTTATCTTTAATATCAATATAATATTAAATTAATGAATCTAATATTTAATTTATAAATTTAAAGTAAAAATATAGTCCACATATTTATTATTAATAAAAGCATTAATTCAAAGTTAATGGGACACTAGTCTCTATTGTTTTGGAAAAGAATTTATTTTCCTATCAATGAGTTTTGGTGAGGTCTAGCCCCGCAGGACTGTGAATAGCAGGATCTTGCTCCCGGAGCATGACCACAGATGAGACGGGGATGAATCCTCAGAATGCACAGGACACACATCTCTGGTATTAATTAACGCGGGAATAAATTTTGTCAATTAACCCCCTCAAGATACGAGCATCTGGCCACATTAGTGAAAATAATAGTAATATAAATCACTTCGTTAAGTTTTTATGCCAAACTAATTCAAGATTTAGTGACAGATTCTTTCTCTCTTTCATGATCATAAATATTTTGCACTACATAGATTGATTATAAACCAACTATGACTAAATTTCACATAAATATGATAAGAGCAAAGAGAAATCAATCATTCAGCTAAATCAACAGGATGATGCATCAAATAACGCACTGAGGTTCTCTTGCATGAAACATCACTTTTACAGCAGATGCTCACTACTAATGGAAGCAGATTATTAGCCTCGCAAGGGCCTCTTACCAGAAAGCGCACTCCTTGGTTCATTGCAAATGAGACTTTCATCTGTCCAAGCAAGTGCCTTCTTTGACATGAGAAAATAACAAGAGTGCAACAATTTGCAATTTAATACGAACCCCACTTACTTTTACCATGTTCTAAACCCAATTTCAACATAAATTCTTATTCTTTTTTTTGTCATCAATGACTAGTTTCCTACTTGTTTTTCAATCTCTATTTCTTATAAACAAGCAGGAGCATTAAACCACTCAACATCAAATACCAAATGCAAAAATCTTGCCTTTTTAAAACTTTTACCATCAATACCTCTCAATTCTTGAAGTTCCACAAATTACTAAACATCAATATCCAAATAAAAACACACCCAATTCAAACACGCTTACACAAAAAAAAAAAAAAAAAGAAACAGAGAGGGAGAGGGAGGTTAAAAAACTTACCAGTAGTAGATGTAACCCAGGACACCTATTTTTCACTTTGAAGTTGAATGTTATCAGTACTATCATCCCCCACTAGTAAGTACTTCACTCTCACCACCACCACCACATTGCTTCTTCCTTCACCACCGCAATCCTTCTTACAGCCATTCTCCCACTGGACCACGACAAGGACGATGACGACTCCCGGCTGAGGGGAGACGAGTGTTCCGACGAGGCGTCAGAGGAGCAGGAATCATTCATGGACTTTTGTCTCTAAACTACGAATTTTCCACTCCCGCATTTCTTCTTGTTCTTGTTGTTGGACTCCGTTTCTTGCGGCGGTTGTTTCTCGTTGGTAGGTTTCTTCTTCGTCGCCGGCTTTTCTGGTTCCTTGTTTTCCCGTTCCCTGATGCTGTTCTTGGCCAGCACTCTAGGTGGGTCTCCTGACATTGCCTTTTTTTCGGTGGCTATTGTTTGTGCTGTAGCCATTAAAATCATTTGAAAACTTAAAAAAATAATATTTTTTTAAATTATTTTTTAAATATAAAAACAAACAGCTCTTGAGGTTATGTTTGGGTACTGAGAAAGCGGAGAAGAATTTGTCGATGGTGTTGAAAGACAGGAAGGGAAAATTTTGCGGGCTTTTAGTTTTCCTTTTGGAGATAGAAAGGGAACCATCCAGTTAAAGTGTGCCACGTAACAGGATGTCTGTCTTTAGACTCTTTACTAAGAAGTTGATGTTTTGTCCGCCATTTTTATTTTCCCGAGATCGCAATCTGATTGCCTTCTTTTTTGGATTTGTTTGTTTTATTATCACCGTTATTAAATGGCAAGAATGGTTAATATGGGACATGTCAAGGCTGAATTATTAATTAATTTAGGTAAAATTGATTGTTTAAACTTAAATCTGATAAGAACTTAATTATTTAAAAAACATGTTGTGATTTTAAGATTTTTTTAAATTAAAATAACATAGTTTTGGATTAACTTAGTTTATTTAATTTAATTTATATTTTAAATCTTAGACTACTCATATCTAATCCAAGTTTAATATTAACAAAGCTAATTAGGCATGAAAAAACATTATAAACACAAACTTATTTGCAATGTGTATTGAGACAATATAATGATATCCTTTTTCTTAATGTCCAAAAATATTAAATTGATTATTAGAGGTATTGAGGTTTTTTCATAATGCATTAGTTATTGCTAAATTGATTGTAGAAAAATAATATTTTTTTTTTATTTTTAAAATATGCTAAAATGACCAAATGCTCTTGAAAGCAATAAAATAAAATAAATAAATCTAACATCTTTTCGTATATTTATTATGGTTTTTTTAATTTTAAGTTGGTTGAAAAATAATTTAATATATGACTAAATATAAAAAAAACAAAAAATAAAAAGTGGATGGCAAGTTTATACCTTAGCTGAGAGGTGCTTACATCTTTCGAGTGGTATCTCTAAACAGCCTAAATTGTTTTTCATTGTGTTGTTGAAAATATCCTAATATTCTTTTTCCCATATAGTTTATCACTAATAACATTTTTTTCCTCTCTTTTCTCTCTCTTTTTTTTTTTTAATTTTTGCTATTCATGCAAAATTTTAAAGTTGTCCTCTGATTTCTGAAGATTTTTATTTTGATCTTTTTTCTTCTAATTTCTAATTTTTGTTCTTAGTCCTTTTGTGAATTTTTTTCTAATTTTTGTTCTTAGTCCTTTTGTGATTTTTTTTTTTGATTTTATCCTTTAATCCTAATTTGTAATATGTTATTATTTTCGATTTACTCTTTATTTCTTTATTGTTTTTTTATTGTCCTTTGTGAAATTATTCTTTCTTTTCAATTTCATTTGTCAATTAATTTTTTTGTCCATTTTTATCCTTATTTTTTTTATTTTTTATCATTTTGTTAAATTGTTTCTTCTTTCTAATTTTTACCCTCCAATAAAAAATAAAATTTATTTTATATTTAAATTTTGATCTTCATTCTTATAATTATAATTTTTTTTGCTTTATTTTGAATCCATTTGTATAATTGAAATTATTTTTTCAATTTCATCCTTCAGCATTTTATTAATTAAAAATCAAGTCTTATGATTTTTTCAAATAAGGTGTTGCGGATCTAATGATCCAAATCACAAATTTAAAAAGTTCATGCAAATTGATATTATTATATATATCTATTTTTTAAATTGGCTTTGTTATTTTCTTCATATTTTTTTATCAGTTTATCCTAATACTTGGGTTTTGCAAAATAACTCGAGTTAACTCAATCTTAATTATTAGGATTACATGTTTATCATACTAACTTAAATTAATCAAACTTGATTTTTTAAGGGTTTTTTTTTACTCGATTTTATCCTTCTGTGTTTTATAGGCTGAAAATTAAGCTACACATATTTTTTTAATTTTTTTTTCAAGTTATCATAATTATTTAAAAAAAAAAACTTATCTATCCGCAACAACATTTTTTTTCTTTTTTAAAATACATTTGCAGCAATTGAAGTGTGGTACCAAACCTAGTCTTTGCTAATTATAAAAGGAAACAGATGGATGGCCATGGATATAATATAGTGTATTTTATGGTTAATACCTAGAGGAAATGATTATTTATTATTTATTCCGTGATATTCTTTTATCAGGTCAGGTATTAATTAAAATTAAATCTATTTTTTTTATGAGCTTAACAACATGCCCTTCCTTTTATGATTTAGTTTACTTGAAAAAAATTAATAAATTTTATTATATGTTAACTTCACAAGTCAAGAAAAGATGGAGAGGTATTTATTCCTTTAAATGCATCGAATGATTTAGGAAATGGTCGCTTAAAATTATTCAAAGAGTTTGTATAAATATGATAATGATACTATTTATTGTCTAATATAAAAAATAATAGAGGAAAAATAATCTTGCCAGAAGTGATCTAAGAATAGCATGAGATGGCCCACGAGTCCTTATTTTTGTATAATTTTATACAAGCACATTCATTGTCCAAGGTTACCATAACAATCTGTTTAGAAATACGATAAAAAATATTTTTATTTAAAAATATATTAAAATATTATTTTTAATTTTTTAAAATTTATTTTAATATCAATTCATTAGAATAATAAAAAATACTAACAATATTTAATTTTAATATTTAGTTGCCACACATAGTTAATTGGCCCACGAGTCCTTCTCATCTCAATCTCATGATACACTAGCACATAAATTTTTTCTTTAATGTGTTTTATTATGATAATTTAAAAAAAATAGTTATGATTTAAAAAAAGAATTGTTAGGTTAAGACAAGCAGAAGTTACTCACGTCATCCTAGTTAAAAATTGAGTGAGATGTAGTTTTATTTTTATTTTTAAAAAATAATATCATTCTAATTTTTTTTAAAAATATAAAATAATATTATTTTAAATTAACTTAAATCAATTAATCCGAATTAATCACTATCAAAGCTTTAAACCAAGTTATAAGCCAAAAACAGATTTAATAACTTTGATTTAAATTGCCCTCTCATATCTTTAATCCTGCTTGTTATCCCCTTCAATCAATCCTTAATCTCATGAAATTTTTTTTTATTTTTTATTTAAAAAATGAAAAACACAAAAAAGAGCAAGCAAGGACCCACCTAGGCACTTATCCAACTAGCTTCCACACATTGAAATCCCAACTTCTACAACCACAAAGCGAAGAAGTTTGCACAACAAAACTAACTCCAACTGAAAAAAAAAACTATCCACCTCATGGCTTCAACATCTTTGCTGCCCAAAACCATCTCTCCTTTCCTCACTAACCCACCCTCACTTCCCTGGACTCATCTCACCACCAAGCCATCCTTTTTTAACCCATCAGCAGACCATCATCTTCCATGTACTAGAAAACCAAGCATTCTGACCCCCTATGCAAAGAAAAAGAACCCATGGATTGATATATTTGATGATGGAGAGGACCCTGATATGGAATATGGCTCGTTGTTTGTAGATGGAAAGCAAGATGAAGATACTAGGCCAGTTGATAACCCCAACAACCCATATGGATTCCTTAAGTTCCCAAAAGGTTATAATGTAGAGGTTGCTCAGTTGGGATTGAAAATTAGAGGTGATGTAAGGAGGTGCTGTTGTATGATTTCCGGTGGTGTTTATGAGAACTTGCTCTTCTTTCCTGTCATTCAAATGCTGAAAGACAGGTATGCTGAAAGACAGGAATGATGCTATGATCTAGTATATTTTATACGAATGAAGATAGTCAATTCTTGTTTTATTTATTAATGATGCTTAATTACTATGGTCTTGTTTAAGGTACCCTGGTATTCTGGTGGATGTGTTGGCATCAGATAGAGGAAAACAGTGTTATGAGTTGAATAAGAATGTGAGGTGGGCAAATGTTTATGATCCTGATGGTGATCCTGAGCCGGCAATTTATACCGACATGATTGGAGTTCTTAAGGTTGGTGGCTTGCATACTTGCCTCTGCTCTTTCGATGATTATATCTCATTTGGTCACCTGAGCAGGCTGGAATTTCTGTTTCAGTTTCAAGTTGAGTATAGATTGCAATCTTTAGGATGCCAAGAATTTTAGTGAAGTGCTCCAGCTGTTGCATTTTAGATATAATCAAACCATCTTCGTTTATTTAAGTCTCAAAACCCTGACTAGAATATGTGTTTCCTACATCAACTTGCCATTTCCAGGGTTATTGGCTTAGGTTGATTAGATTTGAAGGATTGTTGCCTTGTGCTTGCAGAATAGGTACTATGACTTGATCTTATCGACGAAATTGGCAGGGCTTGGCCATGCGTCATTCATGTTCATGTCGTCGGCTCGGGATAAAGTTAGCTACATATACCCCAATGTGAATGCAGCAGGAGCAGGGCTACTTCTGACAGAAACATTCACACCAGATAGCACGAATCTTTCAGAAGGGGGTTACCACATGTGAGTTTATTACACAGCATAATCATTTGCAACACTTGTTCCATGGAAAGTTAGACAGCATCTTGAGTGCTAATGGTTTATCAATCTAAGTTGTTTATTGCAAAAGAGAGACGCACCTTGTTGACGAGGTGGGGGTGATTTTAAACACTATACAACAACGTGGACCTGGCACGAAATTGCCGAGGAAAACCTGAACACGGAATTGAAAGAACCTGCCTAATCCAAAAATTGCACTGTGTTTTGTTTAGGTACCATCAGATGCTTGATTGGCTAGGAAGACCAATTTACAATGTGCCCCGGCAACCAGTGCCTCCACTTAGAGTTTCACTTTCAAGGAAGCTGAAAGAGTACGTAGAGGCAAAATATAGGGCTGCTGGTGCAGAGAAAGGGAAATATATTGTGATTCATGGGATAGAATCGGATTCAAAGGCTTCAATGCAGTCTAGAGGTGATACTGATAGCTTGCTACCGCTTGAAGTATGGGATCAAATAGCTGATGCTATAAGGTATGGATGGACTATAATAATATGCCCTACCATTAAAGAACTACCTAAAGCTTAGTTTCAGTTTTGCCCATAATATGCATGGATAGCTTGATTTCCTCTTGCTCTCTATTTTAATTTACTCTCCTCTTTCAAACAGTGGATTTAAGCCAGTTTTTGTCATTCCACATGAGAAAGAAAGGGAAAATGTGGAGGAAATAATTTATAATGAAGATATCGGTATTGTCTTCATCACTACTCCAGGACAGGCAAGTGTCATCTTCCAGTCATTTTCTTATAAATCATAATGTTGTCCACAAAATTCTCAAAAAAAGAAAAAAAAGAAGCATCATGCATGGCTTCTGTTGAAGGTTCTGTCATCAAATCATGTTTTTTTCCGACGAAAACATTTTCAGAAATCTAATAATAATCAACAGTAAGAGAATGCTTTCGAGTTTTCCAAGCTTTAATGTTGGTCGTTCCGTTTTGCCAAGTATAATTCTGTTTTCTTCTCAGCTGGCAGCCCTCGTCAATGATTCAGCTGGGGTGATTGCAACAAACACAGCGGCAATCCAACTTGCAAATGCACGACAGAAACCTAGGTAATTTCTTTGCTCAAAGAAATTGTTTTTATCAACTATTTTGATTTGTGTTTATGCTCAATCTGTTGCAGCATTGCACTGTTTGGTTCTGAAGAGAAGGGTAAAGTATTTGTTCCCAATGCAGAGGAGAAGAAATGCATTATTGTCTCATCTAAAACTGGGAAACTAAAAGACATAGATGTAGGAGCTGTGAAACAGGCAATGCAAATTTTTGATATGTCCCTAGCTCTGGTCTAGAAAAGAAGGGCTTTATTTTTGAAGTTATGATCTTGTGCTTCTTCTCTCAACTTCCATTTTTATTATGAATGTCCAGCCACTGGGAAATCAAAATTGATGTTAAATGCCAATTTGTAAAGTAGAGTTTGAAGCAGTATACAGAAACAGGGTCGACCTGGTGATCCACCAACCCGGGTCTGGCCTTGGCAGGTGAAAAACCTAGATTTGGACCAAAACTCCATGGTTTTGGGCTTTCATTCTCTAAAATGTCAAAAGGTTGGGTTAACTTGGATCCACTCTCAATCCATGAGCTTTTAACCTCTAAGTCTGGTTTGAAAAATGGTTTAAAGAATGAATTGTCTTCAGGATTTACCCAGTTGAGAAATTCAATTTTCTACGAGCACTGTCAAGATAGTGACAGTCTGAACTTTAGCTCATGGAGTTGGAATATATAGCCAGCTAAGAACAGGGTTTGATCTTCTAATCATACATACATTCAAACGCTATCTACCCATAAACACTTTTCTGTCATCTATAGATTACAGCTTGATGACACCATTAATCTTAATATAACTCGTAATACCATGGCTTGAGTAGTAAAATTCAGTAAAATGTAGCTTCAAAATTAATGCCTTTACTAGTTAACTGTAAAAATATTCAGCCAAATGTAATGTAAGTCTACTAGGTGAAAATTACACAAGAAGGAAACTTTGTAAAACAAAGAAGCACCTTCTAAAGTAATTAGAATGAGAAAAATAATTAATCATCAAAATTTGAAAGAAATACGGGGCTCAGATGTTCAAAATGATGTTATTCAACCGGACCTAAAGAGCTGAGAAAGAAAGCATCTTCCAACCATCCACTCTCTTCTTGGAGGTCATTAGACGGTAAAATTGCAACATTTTTAATCAAGATATTGGCTTTGCTCGAGTAGCTGGATCCTCTTTTGATTCCACATAGATCATGAATACATAGCCCAGAGTCCACAGGAGAATGTATTGGAAAGGGGTCCAGGATAGGCATGCAAAAAGACTCAAAATGCTTCCAGCATATTGTGGATCTTGTATAACCCCGAATGGGAACTCTGTCACCCAGGGGATGTTCTTCCCAAAGCGAACACCATAGTAAGTACCGGATTCACCAAGCAATTGGTATACCCTGTAATGTGAAGGTTTTATTATAACCACAAAATGAAGTGGATAGAGGCAGTATAATTCCACACGATTTTACACTTATTTAGACAGCAGCAGCTAAAATATTCAAGTAAAGCCTCAGAATCATAATATAAGAGAACAGTTTCTGGTTTATTTTCCACTACCAGTACCCTACCTCTAAGGAATTATAACTCCCCAAAACAGATACAGTGATTCGCCAAAATTGTAAAACAAAACTTTTTTTCAGTTCAAGGAAGTCATCCAATTACAAAAACAAAAACATGCCAAATATCAGCCACAAAATAAGGACTTGGGAATCTGAACTGTACACTTCTCCTGGGAAGGTCCAAGCAAAGAAACAACCATTCATATATCATGATGCACGTTCACAAAAAGGGACTAGGGAATCTGGACTAGATATCCAAAGATAAGCATCTAATTATGAAAAGGGTGTCCATTCTAAGGTTATAGACAATATCTTAACAGGAAAGTTAAAATTGCATTTCTTATTTTATACTGCTTTTAAATGGGGTATGCCAATCAAAGGCCAAAATTTAAGCAGAATGAAATAAGCTCGTGAAAAGCTGTTCTGTATCAGAACTAGGTATATTTGATAACCCCACCTACTGCAGGATCTTTTACTTTTCCACCAAATCTGATATTTTTTACTATTATTATTCGGTCCAAAAACAGAGACCAGATTCTCATTAATTTCATAATTTTATGACGAGAGCTGAAACTGTAGGTTAAAACAGTGGTTAGAGGAAAAAGGGCAAAGAAAAATGAGAGAACCAAAAATATCAAAAGATATAAACACACAAAAAAGCAAATTCGCAAACAGTATGGTCAAGAATGAGGCATTTAAGAAATTATGCTTCTTAGGCAAGCATCATGCAATGACAGCTATTGATTTCAAAGACTGCTTGATTAGTTGCTCTTATACTCGAAACAGACCATTTATATAATAATATCAAAACCACACAAACTTAATGACATGCTGAAACTGCAAGAGCAAGCAGGCCTAGACTGGAACATGAAACCAACAATTACACACAAACTATAAGAGTGATCCACAGAGCAACAACCTAGACTAAACTCGAGTGACCAGATTAGAACAATGACATGCACATCTTAACATCAATGTGTGACCAGCCACTGCAAGCGAATATTTTCTATAAAGGTGTCATAGATATGTGGATTAATTCTGCCTTTAGTTAGGCTAGAGGTTCTAATCACCATCAAATATCCAAGTAATTGGATAGATAAGAAAGAAACATGAAATAGGGTGAAGATCAGCTCTTTAGGACCAGATTCAGATTTTGATTAAATATAAGAACCAAACTCCAGCAATAACCTACAAAATACACTTTTCTTTGGCTGAAATATAAGCTTATTATATAAATGGAAGCCATTAAAAGGCATCAAGTTTAACATGAAAAAGATCAAAGGGATGGCTACTAGATTGCCTATGTGGAAGCAAACCCAAAATATAGTGTAAATGTAAGAGAAACAAGAAAGGAAAGAAACCATTCTTTTTTGCTTTATCAATGGTGTGTAATGTATGACAGTTCTTATGTTCCAATTCAACCACACTCATCGATTGAGCAACAGGGGTTACCTCATTCTAAATGATAGGAGCTAACAGCAAAGCAAATCAATGACAGCTACCAGCACTTGGTTATAGAATGATAAAGTATGCCATAAAGCATTAAATAAGCAAAAAAATAGATGCTTCAAGGTAAATCCACCAGTCCACCTCACAACAAAGCACCATAATTACCATTACTCAACTACACCAAGTATTTTTCATTTCTATTACCTAAAAAAAGAAGCAAAACTTGAATTCTGAATTGGGTCCATAACCAACAATTCATCCCCATCAAAAAGTTACCAACATGGGGACATTTAAGCTACCAAAAACCGATCTTTGTAGGCATATATCGATATGCTAGTATCCATAACAAAGAATTTGCAGTCTCTTTTGCCAAAAAATGAAGGAAAGTTTACATGAATTCCTAGCTGGGTCTTTCACCAACAATCCATCACAATCAGACAGTCATCAAACTGTACATTATTCAATTAAAAAAACCAATCTTTACAGGCATACATAAACAAGTCAGATATTGATAGTACAGTGATTGACTGACCTGAAGTTGAGGAACTGACCAAAGCCAAAGAGGGGCCAGAAGTAGAGAGGAGGAGGCCAAGAGAGAGTGGAAACTGAAAAAAGAGAAATGAACTGCAACAACTTGAGGAAATGTGAAACATGAGACATAACCTTTGATGGGTTCTTGTCTTTCCCACATAGGTTCACCCATGCTTGTGGGTTTGTCCATAGCCAGTAGTAATACGGGAAGGGAAGCAACACCCCTACTGCTGCAAAGACACCCATTTTCTCTCCTGCTTGTTTTCCTATTGATTTTCTAGGGAAATTTAGTAACAAAGTCACAATGAGTACCAGGATTTTTGTCTGGTTTGGTGTGTTTTGGAGTGGAGACCGGAGAGGTTTGATTTTGATGGTGATTGTGACACATGGTCTTCCCAGGCAAAATAAAATGGGATTGGGCCTTATGAGTTGATAGAAGTGTTTCTAAGAGCCCAATTGGGCCTTATGAATTGATAGAACTGTTTCTATGAGCCCAATTTATGGATTTAAAAAAAAAAATACATTTCTTCTTCTGTTCGGGCCCAATGTCATTTGTCATTTGACATTTGTACAACTTACCGATATATTATAATGTGTGTTTGATGGCGAGGAAGAGAGTGGTTTTTCATTAAAAAGAAATATATTAAAATATACTTTTTTAATTTTTTTTAATTCTTAGTAGAACATGAAAATTATAAAAACATCAAATATTGAAAATCAGTTTAAAAAATAGATTTAAATTGTTAAATTCATGTCCGGAAGATAATTTCAAGTAAATTTACTTAATGAGATATATATAAACATATATTATATTCATTTGAACTTGAACTGCTTTTCTTTCCTGTTAATATAATAATCATCATTCAGCTTTCTGTTTTTTTTCCCCTATAATTAAAAACTAAGATTTTGTTTATTTTTAAAATTTAAAATTTTATTTATTTTTTCATTTACTACAAATTAATATGTTTTTAGTGTTTTTAAATTATTTTAATATATTAATATCAAAAATAATTTTAAAAAAATAAATATTATTTATATATATTTTAATACAAAAATTTATTTAAAAAATAATCATAATCATTATCAAACAAACTTTAAATGCATAAACCATATATTTTCATAATGAAAAGTAGGTGCACGGGAGAATTTGCATCAAATCATAGCTATTAATTTATTGCCTTGTATCACTCCCGTCAGAATGCATATCAATCTTCATCCTCGAGGATAAACAAAGCGAAACATATCTCTTAATTTCTCATGGTTTCTTTCACTTTTCCCTTTGAAAGGAATTTAGTTTCAAGTGGGTGTCTTCTTCTCCTTTTGCTATCTCTGCTGTAAGATTCCATGCCATCTCTTACCTAAGCAACGATTACTAGCTCACCTAGCTAGCTAGGGTTCACTCGCAAATTAACTGTGTAAAAGATTAAAATTGGAGGTGATTGATTTGATTCTGGTTTCAGATCCCATCAAGAAGATTTCAAAAGGGTCAACATCGATCCATCGTAGTCTTGGCTAAACACTCCTGATCAGATCGAATGTTCAATGAATTTCATAACCATTGACGTGAGCCGAGCTCACGGGACACAACTACATAAACATCATTAAAACTAGCTGTACGAATTGAGAAAAAAGGTTGTCTCCTTCGTCTCGCAAGAGCAGATTGATTAGATGTATCTTAGGGGACAACAGGATGAGCATGATTTTACCTAAGAGATGCGCAACAATGGGATTCTTGCATGGTCTTTGAAAATAGAAAAGACGATTGCAGGAAATCTGAAAAGTTAGATGCAAAGAAGATTATAAGGGAATAATATATATATATATCTTCGATATCTGGGTGACTTTCTTACTACAACAGTAATTGTGATGCTGAACAAGAATATTATGCTCAGACTTCTTATCATTATCTCTTTCAAACAGTACCGATCATTCTATTCTAATCAACTGGAGTTCGTCTTTGAATATTTCCCATGGATTGATTGGTGTAATATTAAAAGTACTGGTATAATAAATTAACGAAAAGCATAATAATTCTTTAAGACGCCTTAAAGTCGAAGTGACACCATATGCATGATAAATCTTATTTCCAAATCAACATAGGAAATTTGAAGGGGTTGACTGATCAATCGGATCGATTTGTTCAATTTCTTGATCTTTTAAATTTTAATATTAAGGTAATATCTAAAAAAATTGTTTATTAATTTTTTTTTAAATACACCATGCTTGTATAAATTTAGTCTTGATTAACACGCTAAAATACACTTATCATAAAAAAAAAACACGCTAAAATACACTTATCATAAAAATAAAATAAAATCAACATTAGAATTATTAACCTTTTTATTAATTAATTAGAATTAAGTATAACTTGGTCTCTATATTTTTAAAATCCATTAAGTTAATCCTTGTATTTTCATCTCGTTTCCTTTGGTTAATTCTTGCCACTTAAGTTACGGATTGAATTAGTGGATCCTGTGATTTGTACAGCTCGTAAGTAAATTTATCTGTAGTATTTCATGTATATTTGATATTGCTATGCATAATATTTTTTAAAATTATTTTTTATTTGAAAAACTATTTAAATAATTTTTAAAATTATTTTTTATTTGAAAAATCATTTAAATAATTTTTTTTAGTTTTTTTATTTTTAATATTATCATATTAAGATCATCAAAAAATATTAATTTAATAATTTTTAAAACTGAATATATTTTTAAAATGCAATTATAAATACAAAAAACAAATTGTGCCATAGTAAATAATATTCCAACATGCACCAAACATATGCAAGGGAATACTTACGTAGTTTTATGATTGAAAATTACTTGTCCACTCCCATTTCTACCCCCCCTCTTAAAGTGTCTTTTAACAATTTTACTGGAGAAAATTTTTCTGCCGTTGTAAAACACATATTCCATGGATAATTAATATACCAATAAAATTATCAATAGAAATAATTTGTTGTTAAATTTTTTATTGATAATTTTTTATCTATCAGTAAATCTGTTTGTTAACAATTTTACTGGAGAAAATTTTTCTTTCGCTGTAAAACACATATTCCATGAATAATTAATATATCAATAAAATTATTGATAGAAATAATTCATTGTTAAATTTTTTATTAATAATTTTTTATCTATCAGTAAATCTATTTGTAATAAAAAAATATTATTACCAACGGATTTACTCATGAAAAAAATATTATTACCAACAGATTTACTGACAAAACAAACACTTAAAAAAATACCCGCTTCATTCCGTCGGTATATCATTCGAAAAATACTATCGGTAATTCCTTCAGTAATTATTTAAAAATATTTTAAAGAATCTATTTTATAAAATTATAAAATAATTAAATAACATAAATCAACACTCTATGGTATATACTCAAAATGCTTAGAAAAAAGAATAAGAAAATCAACTCAAACAAATTTGCAACAAATAAATAAAATAAAAAAATAAATTCAACTAAAAAAATTCATATGAAAAAAATGAGGTTGCAATTGCTAAAAATTTTAAAATCCTATAAATAAATCATCTAAAAATTGATCTCACATGAAAAAAAAAATCTCACAACAACATTTATATAATTATTAAGAACAAAAATAATTAAAAATAAAATAAAAAACAAATATAGTGAAAAAAATCATGAAAAAAGAAAAACATTACCTTAATGTAGTTGCAAGTGAAGTTAATGAGAGAAATTTTTTTTTTTGTAAAGCATATTAATTAAAAAAACTAAGAGGATAAAAGAAGAAGAAGACATACCCGAACATAGAGAAAAAGAAAAGGACATGAGGAGAGAAAAAAAGAAAAAGAAATAGATATGGATGATTTTTACATATAGTGAATAATAATAATAATAATAAATGAGTCTATCTCTTATGAAATAAGAGAATCTAGACTTTTTATTGAGGCACGTTAGTGACGGATTTATCGACTAATAATTAAATATTAATATTTTTTAATTATTTCATCGGTAATATTTAATTCAAATTTTTAATTTTATAAAAACTTTTCAGAAAACCGCCAACAATTACCGATAATTTCTCAATCCATCGGTGATTCCGTCTGTGATATGTAAATAAAATTTTTAAATTAATTGAATTTTTTCAGAAAACCGTCAAATAACACCAACGACTTTTCAATCCGTTAATGATTTTTTTTTGTAAAAAACAACAATTAACAGTGCAATTAGAAAGTGAACAATTCTGGAGCTCTCTGAAAAATACCGACAGAAAATTTCATCTATGATTCCCTTTGTATTTGACATGATGAACAGTATTCACAGTTTACTGATAGATTTTACCGACAAAATAAATTCTATCGGTAATTTTGTTGATAAATTATTTTTTTATTTTTGTTTTAATTGTTTTTCACTGTAATTCTCTCGGTATATACCGATAAAATATTTTCATATGTAAAATTCCTCAAAAATTTACCAATAAAAATATTCTCTCCATATTTTTATTTATTTTTATTAATTTTCCCAATTATGAAAAAAAAAGGGGGAATTCCAATATATCTACCATCATTTTAAATGTGCCAATCGATGGATTTCAAATCCATTGCTGTTTGGTTGTCCTTTTAACTTTCAGATTCATGATAGTTACCAGCATTGCTTTTCTTGTTTGACCAATTTGTGTTTGACAACATCAGTGTTCGCTCTCCACACAGGACAAATCAATCGGAATGTTTTAGATAAAGCTTCCTAGAATGGATTGGTTCAGTTACCACCCCCTCTTCTTGCATCATCATGTTTCTAACGTTTAGGGAAAAAACCAGCCTTCAACAAAGGATAATGACAAGTCTCGTAGATTTATTTCTTGAATTCTTCTTCTTTTTAGTGAAAGGAACCTTCCGGGTTCTTAAGCACTCAGCACACGTCTCGATGCTTCACAATCACCATTAAGATAACTAAATTTAATTAAGAATGGATAAGTTTCTTGCATTAAGGTAATGGTTATCATTCCAAGCACATGACCATCTCACATGTTCACCAAAAACGTGGTGACGGGCATGATTCTCACCACCTTCACCAATAATTGGTGAAACACGGAGTAATATAATGTTTATTATTTGAAACGGCTACTCTAGGGACAAAGATTTTGCTTCACCATTTAACTAAAAAGAAGAGATATTGTAGCCATCATCTACTCCACCCCAAAAATCGGCTGATACGCAGAAGTAATTATGCCTATGATAACCACTAGTCCAAATGCTTGATTGACAAGTTGTAATTAGCGCCGGATTATGATATAAATGATTAATCGTAGAAGTCTTTCATGTGATTGGTTTATGAAATTCTTGGGAAAATCCACGCCAGACTTCTTAATCGTAGAAGTCTTTCATGTGATTGGTGTATATAGAACTTGTATATATCGATTCCCACTTTGGTTTTAAAAAAAAGTTTATCTGCCATTAATTTCATCATCAGCACGATCTGATTGTAAGATATTGCACTTGATAAAAGACAAAGTCACCTGATGTATCAATAATTGCGACCATAAATATATATGGATCATTATATGTATGCATGTATGGATATAGGTCATCAAGAAAAAAAAGGCATATAGAACATGCATCTTGCTGCTATTCATGAAGAGAATGTGAGTGAATATATATATATATTTGCTAGAAAAAGAATTCCCCGCTGAATCTGATCAAGAGGGCCACGTCAGAACCTCCACTATACTATAAATATACGGGGAGCTAGAGATTACATAGGCCTAAGTGACATAGTCGAGAAAACACACATTGTGAGAACTTTTGAGCTCCATAACTCAGTAGTCTCTGTACATTGCTAGCTAACACAAATTTTTTTCCCACCATGTCACTAAGAATAGCTGCGGACAATTTCCCAACTTTGCCGGTCGGCGAGATGGAGAATTTTGTGGTGGTGAGAGAGTATGATGAAGGGAGAGACAAGGTGGCTGTGGAGGAAATGGAAAGAAGGTGTGAGGTCGGCCAAAGGGGAAAGCATTCACTGGTTACTGACCTTATGGGTGATCCAATTTGCCGAGTTCGCCATTTTCCGTCTCATGTTATGCTAGTGAGTAGCAATTCATCAATTCTCATTAGTCCCACTTCTTTTTTTCCTTTTTACATGACACTCAAGTTTGTGAAAAGAGAAACGTACACAAATTATTCCGTGTTGCATGATCACATAATCTGTAGGTCAAGATTTAAGCAACAAAAATGAAGTTTGAATGTGTGTGTGTCTTAATGGTGTGTTTCTGAAGAGGGAGGAGGAGGCTTGCACTGTGGTTAGGCATTGCCTTTTTTCTTCTTTCCATTTTTCAGTGACAAAAGTCATGTTTATATCATTAAAGCAGGTTGCTGAATGTGGTGATGGAGGAGAGATAGTAGGGGTGATAAGAGCCTGTGTAAATACTGTGACGACAAGAGAAAGTTCAGGCTCTGTCAAGCTAGCTTATATTCTGGGATTAAGGGTTTCTCCTTCTCACAGGTCAGTACTCTCTCTCTCTCTCTCTCAAGAAATTGTTTTATACCTCTTTGTTTTTCGCAATCATTTGCATTTAATTGGCCCTCTTCCGTTACTTGATTAGAGCAGCATAAGAAGTGCAATCAAACAAACGTTGCTTTTACTAGATTTAAGTGTCCTTTTGGTGGTTATGGTGAGCACAAAGTGCTCCATGGAAAGGGCAAAACTATCACCAGAAAACCTTTCTTTTGGTGTGTGGGTTCTCCTTAGCCACTGCACCTGACTAATTCGCAGCCCTACTTTGTGAAATTTAACAGTTTCTTTCTCGCATTACTTTTGTGGGTTTCTACGAACCATTCCCACCCCACAAAACACGATTAGATTCGACTATAAAGAGAGAACATTATTTCCTCGTATCATGGAGTGAGGCAAATGCAAGCTAGCCTGGCATTGACACATGTATCCCAATACAAAGACTTCCTTTATCATAGAAAAAAAGCTTCAAGACAATTAGATTTCTTGTTTGTTTCTACTTCGTGACCAATTAAAATTACTTTACTCGACATAATATATATATTGTCCACCACTGATGTCGATATATCCACTTCCTTCATACAATATAATAATAGTTTTGATTTACAAGCATATGCCATTAATATGCCTAATTACTTGGGCAAAAGCTTAGATAAATGTAACCATGATCACAAATTCTCTTTTTTTTAAATCTATAATGGTCCTTATCATCTTCAAAAATGTTCCCTACTTTTGCTTAAACGAACCCACCTAAAGTACCTTTTGTGCTCACCTTGGACAAAAACCAACAAACAATTATATCACGCTTTTATGTATTTTCTTAATTAATTCTTAGTATTTGGCAATGTTGCAGGAGGCTTGGCATTGGCACAAAATTGGTTCAAGAAATCGAAGAATGGTGCAAGCAAAAAGGTGCAGAGTATTCATACATGGCCACAGATTTCTCCAATGAACCTTCTATCAATTTGTTTACCAGGAAATGCTTTTACACGAAATTTAGAACTCTTACCATGCTAGTGCAACCGGTTCATGCCCATTACAAGCCATTAGGCTCCGGCATTGCCATAATTCAACTCCCTCCGAAACTTGCCGAAGCGATTTATTATCGAGTGTTTGCCGATGCAGAATTTTTTCCAAAAGATATTGGCACGATTTTGTCTAGTAAACTAAATCTGGGCTCATTCATGGCCGTGCCCAAAAAGGCTCTCCCCAAGTGGGATCCAACAACAGGAATTCTGCCCTCAAGTTTTGCCTTACTGAGTGTGTGGAACACCAAGGAAGTGTTCAAATTACAAGTGAAGGGAGTGTCCAAATTAACGTATGCATGCTGCACAGGTACTAGGTTGTTAGATGCTTGGATGCCATGGCTAAGGTTGCCTTCATTTCCTGATGTATTTAGACAATTTGGTGTTTATTTCTTGTATGGACTACACATGGAAGGTAAAAATGCATCGAGGCTCATGAAGGCTCTATGTGCATTTGCACATAACATGGCTAGGGATGATGATGGGTGCGGGGCCGTGGTGGCTGAGCTGGCCCTGAGGGACCCAGTTAGGGAGGTGATCCCACATTGGAGGAGATTTTCATGGGCTGAAGATTTGTGGTGCATCAAGAAGCTTGCTGATGAAAAACTAGACGTTGATCGAAGATGTGGACAGTCCGATAGGATGAAACATGGATCTTCTTCACCAGTCATTTTTGTTGACCCGCGTGATATTTGACCATGCTATTTGTAACAAGCTTATACATCAAAAAATGAAAAAATGTTTATAGCCATTTTGGACCTTCTTCTTTCTAATCGTAAGGAAAAACTTCCCAGCCATTAACCAAATCTTATTCATTTCAATTTTAATTCTACGTTCATTTTTGAGAGAGAGAGAGAGAGAGAGAGAGAGGGACTATTTTTGTTGAGCTTTAATGAGAGAGAGAGAGAGAGAGAGAGAAGGACTATTTTTGTTGCGCTTTAATTTTCTTTTGTGATGGGTATAGTTGAATCTTATAAAGTCTGAGCTTCAATAGCATGAACTAGATTGACGGTCGAGCTATTCTCGAAGCTAAATTATTTTTTTTAACATAAAAAATAGATATTCAAGCTCTATAATAATGTTTAGAAGCAAGAAAAATATGAAATTCTTGTGTTTAATAAAATTAATTAATTCAATAATATAGATAAAAAAGATAATGATGGTAAATAAATCAAACAAAAAAAATTGACAATGATTAACTACATAAAATGAATGTTTTCCAATATAATGAAAAGATCACCTTATATTCTTAAAATATCTTCGTGATCTTATTTGATAATAATAAAAAATTAAATGAGAACACGATAATTTCAGAATTTTTTTTAAAATATTAAAATTTAATTTCTAACAAATTAAATATTGAATATTTTTTTTAAAAAAAAGACAACAAAAACCAGTCTCAGTCTGCCCAAGTCAATTTTTCATATGCGCATTTTAGTCATGAGATCGAAATAATCTCATAGAAAGCAAAACAAATAAAACTATAAATCCAAAAAAATAATAACAATGAAAGAAATGAAAACCAAATTTGATATTAAAATAAAATAAAATAAAATATTAAGGGATAAAATTAAAAATTAAAAAAAAGAAATAAAATATTAAGGGATAAAATAAAAAATTAAAAAAAAAATCCAAACAAAACAAATAACAAAAAAATAAAAACCAAATTTTATATAAAAACTAAATAAAACCAAATGCGTGAGAGATAAATTTGAAAAATAAAATCAATTAAAAAATTTTAAAATAAAATAAATAACAATCAAATAAATAAAACATAAATTTAATAAAAAAATAATAAAACATCTTTTAATTTTAGCAATCCTTCACAAATCCAGAAAAGAGAAGCTAAAAAAGAAGAAGAATAAAATTAAAAGCAGTTGGAGGCTCACTGCCGCTCCTTCATTGATGTGCACCAGACCAATACAGAGAAGGTGACGTGTAACTTCCAACACCACCGCAGAATATGGTATTTGGCCACTAAAAGAAGTTGCAGCTGTCTTTAGAATGCGGTAGGCTTCTCCCATATTTTTTTAACAGTGGCTCTCCTTACAGTCTACAATTAAAAAAAAAAAAAAAGGGTCCTTACAGTCTACAATTAAAAAAAAAAAGGGACTGAACACTCTTTTTTTTTTTTAAGATTAACAATATATATATATATATATATATTGATTTAAAAAAAAAGAAAAAAAATGAAGCAATAGTAACTTCTATGAACAGAATCTAAACCTGATGTAGCCAATCGGGAATCAAGAATATGATGAAATCTTTTAAATTAACTAATCTCTCGAACTAGGAGGGTGTCATCATGCGATTTTCCCATCTCCGGTCCCCTCCCCACCATGCGTGCAAATCCCGAAGAAAAGCCTGCAATCCTTGCGGCCGAAAACACCATCTGCACTATCCATGGATCATCAACCTCGACAATATATTATACACAACCATGCAAAAATCTGAAGAATCCATTAGCCATGCGTCGACTGCCAACTAATTAAACTCCACTAGCATCTCCTAGCTTGAGCACTTGACTTTTTTGGGGCCCGAGGCTAACATTATTGCCTAATAAAGAACAAATTAAACACGAAGAGTTTTGACCCTTTTTTTGTTTTTGTTTTGTGGTTCCCTGCGTCGAAGTTTCCTGCAAGTGATCCCACAAGAGTTTCTGAGAAATATGGCGTGTTTCGACACTCCCACTGGGAAGTAATTTCTTGCCAGTGATCCCACAAGAGTTTCTGAAAAACATGGACACACCCAGTGGATAATATTTAAGACTTATTATCATAATACTTGAATTTGTTTACGCACTAATGCTGTTTATATATGATAATTCCTTCTCTTTTTAAATTTAAATATAATTTTATCATCTTAATTGTGTTGTCGTTCTTGCTGCTGGTGGAGAATTACTTCACTCCTGTCAAACCATCGGATTCATTAGGCACACCAATTAAACAAGTTGCCTGAGGAAGAAAATTCCATACTCATCTGATCTCTAATTAGTAATTAGAGCCAATGATCAAGCAGATAGATGGTTAAGTGGCTGGTGTCTTACGAGTCCCAGATTTCATGATTTATGATCGGTGCCAGACAGCACGCCTGGGTAATTAATGCGGCTAGTTTAGTGGACTGCATTAAAAATTGAATTAAATTAAATTAGAAAACCATAAGATATTAAAAGCTTAAACCAAGAACTCTAATGCCTGAGGATGAACAACTTGTAAGCTTTTATATTGCTGCAAGAGCATAATCATCAATTAACAAAGCAATAGTATATTTCATAAAATCAATTAACATCACTGACGTGCTTGGACATGATGTAATGCTTGACACGTACGTCAAGGAATTTAAAAACATAGAATATTTATGTTTTTATTTTTAATGAGCATCATACTTTATTTGAACTTTCACTATACCTATAATTTTTAAGTTTGGTATATATCGTGCTATATTTCTATGATGTTTGTATCTATATATTTAAATATAAATGATATATTTTTAATTTTTTAATTCAAAGTACAAGATTTTATCTCCTAAATTTTTTTATAAAAGCTCTATTTCATCGATCGATTGCAAAAAACTTTATAATTGATTCAATTTTGAAACTTAAGAGGGTACTGAAACAATCAAAATCCAACGAAAAAAAAAAACTTCGATTTGTCTAAAAAATCAAAGAGGTAGATTAAAAAATCCATTTTGTTGATATTTTTAGGGCAAAGGAAATTTGTCACTTCGCAACCAAGCTGATGGAACCCAGAGGCCGAGTTAACAAAAGAGCTTCCAGTCCTCTTAGCGTCAAGAGCCCAATCTGCATAGAAATAGTCCCTATCCTAACTGGGCTAGCCCACTCCAGATAAGCCCAGGCTTATTTCACCCGATGGGATCATCAAAGGTCCATGTCGATATAGCCTTCCATTGTGGTGTTGGACTGGTGATCGTCTGCTTGCGCTATTGCAATAAGATTTTGTTAAATGCCTTTGACTAGTCCCTCAACTATTTTAATTTTACTTATCTAGCCCCTCATTGTTTTAATTTGTCAATGTGACCCTTATACTTTATCCATTTCCATCCTCTTCAAACCATTAACTGTAACAGGATGACAAGCGCACATCAAAGTAAAAAAACGTTCTTGGAAGGAGAAGCATGTTAGATTGGATCGGGATTAATCTAGAAAAATCTAGAAAATAGTTTATGTTGTTAGGTTATTAAGTAAATTATTTTTATTAATTTACAACTTTTGATGTTTTTTTCTTCCACATTAACCTAATTAGATTTAGATTTAGTTTGGTGAGTTCAATATAACTACTAAAAAATTAGCTTTTTGATGAGTTAATAATTTGTCCGATTAAAATAAAAATCTAATGCTATACAAATCTGAAGTTTTTTAAATTGACCTTTCAAATTAGATTTAACAATTATAAAGTTTTATATAGTTTTACCTTAAATGATCGATTTGGACTTTAGAAGTTTTATTGATTTAGGTTGTTTACTCACTTTTGGGTTATAGGATGTTAAAAACGAGTTTATTTAGGTTTTTAAATATTTTATGATATAAATATAATTGAAAAATAAATTTTTAGTTAAGAATAATTTTTTTTTAATTTTTTTCAACTATCTTTATAATGGTTGAATTTTAAAAAGCAAACTATAAGTTATACATGCGACAAACAACACAAGGTTTACTTGTTTTTTGGTATTGTATTTTGAAAATATTTTTAAATTTTTTTTTATTTTTTTATTTTAAATTAATATTTTTTTATGTTTTTAAATTATTTTGATGTATTAATGTTAAAAATATTTTTTAAAAATAATAATAAAATATTATTTTAATATGTTTTGAAATCAAAAACACTTTAAAAAATAATCATTATCATATTTTTAAATATATATATTTTAAAAAAATAGTTAATTTTTAATGAAATAAACAAGGTTTAACCGTGTAAACACATGTTTTATTTCTAAAAGCCTTGGTGTGCTGGGCCTTTTAATCGTGTGTGTGTGGGGCTATAAAAATAAAAAACATGTATTTTTGTTTATTTAAAAATATTATAAATTTATTTAAATATTTTATTTTAAATTTGCTTTAAAAACCCTAATAAATTTGTCTTTAGAAAATAAGGATTATAATTTACTAAACATTCTGATATTATATTGATAATTGGATTTGTAAATGTTTTTATTTATATTATAGAATAAAAATAAATTAAAAAACATGTAATTAGGCTGAGAGTTTTAATTAAATTAAAAAAACTTATAATTAAGATGAGAGTTTTAATTTTAACCTTGAAATAATTTTAATAATAATATAAAAGTTTTTACTATAATTCGAGCATTTTTTTTATAAACATTTTTTTTTTTCTATTCGACCGCTATCACAGCATGAAGTGACCTAGTTTCACCACTATTTATGCTTAATCAGTTTCTTATTTAAAAACCCGTATATGATATATGAAAGACATAGCGTATAAAATAACTCAATATTTGTGTGGGTAAGGTCCGTCAACATATCCATATAGCAAGGAGCCGAACGTCTCTCACAAGTCACGACATCTCTTTACCAACTGAAACCGGCCATGGCCATGGCCATGCCACTAATGACCTCTTCCCTCTCTTCTCTCACTCGTTCCTCTATTTCAGTCGTCTCCTCCACTCCACTCCGCTCTCCGTCTCCAACTCTCTCTAAACTCTCTTACACCACGAAAATCCAATGCGCCAACACCAACAAACAACAAAAGTCACAAACAACTCAAAGTTATGACCCCAGGAGTGGAGTTGCAGTTTACAAGCCTAAGTCTTATGAAGTTCTTGTCACTGATGCTGCCAATTCTCTTTCCTTTTCTCTTCAAGATGGAAAAATCCGCCTGGAAATCGATTTCCCGTAAGCCCATTTCCTCTCGTATCTTGATTTTTCTGTTTACAGCTTCAATGAATTTTTTGTTTCACGGTTTTTTAGGTGCCTATTTGCTTATTTGGCTAGGAATTTTTGTTTTAGCGATATCCATCTCGTAACTTGCACTCCACATCATGAAAGTAGATTCCTTTCAATGCAGAAGGAAAAAGTTCACTTTTTTTCAGAGATATCATGTGTTCATTTCTAGTCTTACGTCTTGTTTTTGTTTTTTTAATTATAAAAGAAACATGTTCCATGTGAAATGTAGTTTAGTTGAGAAAGGAAGTGCTTAAAGTTTCAAATTTATATTCAATGAAGTGCTTTCCCAGTGTGAACAAGTAAAAAAGATTTAGGGCCAACAAAGTTAACAAAAAATTTGACCCAAGGATGATAATTTTCCTGAAAAGGAGATTTGAACAAGTTCGAGGCTAAGGATTAGTTGACTTAAGTGGAGTTTAGGAGTTTGAGAATTTGGCATTGATGTTACAAAATCAATCATGGATTGTCTTACGCCTCGCTTATTGTTTTTAATGTAAATGGGTCCTGAAGCAATGTTGTACCATCGTTGCCGGATACCTTCTGCCGTTTGTTTCTCTTAACTGTTTCATTTCTGTGGATTTCCATTCCATGACTTATTTTCTAAGTGCTTTTCACCCTTGGTTTGCATCTCAGGCCCTTGCCTAGCAACATCTCTTCTTACAAGGTATGAAATTTGGCTCTTGAGTTCCATCGTTGTGTCAATGAATGATTCCGGTGATTTCTAATGCTCGTGTTAATGTTTTTTTTTTCCAGTTGTTTGTGTATCATTTCACATGGGTGTTCATTTTTCATGCCATATTTATTCATTGATACGTATTTGGCTTTTCAAATCTTTGTATAGTCTTGGAATTCTTGTGGGCATTTGTAGTCCTAAGATATATTGTTTCCTTATCCAATATTGGTGTTATCATTTATAAGGTGTACAATACCAGAATATTTGTTATTTTTCTTTGAGGATGGTTTGATTTGCCTCCTAGGTAAGACAAGAAAATAGTAAACATGAAAATTTTATAATTTCAAATTTCTGACTATGTGAAGGGATCTTCAGATGAGTTCATTGATGCCAACATTCAACTTGCCTTGGCTGTTATAAGGAAGCTGCAAGAGAAAAGAGAAACCAGAGCTTGCATTGTAAGATGTGATTGTCATCTATTAAATTATCCACTTCCACATAAATAAAGAAGAGCTGAACATGGTGTTTTCACTCCCAGGTGTTTCCTGATAAGCCAGAAATGCTAAGGGCTTCTCGGATTTTCAAGACAGCTCTTGACTCGGTAACATTCTAATTTGAGGTTAACTTCTTATTCTGAGTAATCATAGATGGTTGGCTTGAGGTCTGTTCTTAGCAAAGGCCTTTGGCTTTTACCTTCTAATTAGAAACTCCTTCAGCCTTTTGGTTCTAAAATGAATTTGATTGTGGGATGTGGTTCAGGAGTTAAGCTAACATACAAAGCAGTAAAAAAAAAAAACAGTCAATTTATAACTTAAGCTAACATACAAAGCAGTAAAAAAAATACAATCAATTTATAACTTACAATACTTAGTTGGCATTCATAAAAAGTATCTAATGAATTATGAGTTCAATACACCTCGATTAGCAGAAAGATTGATCTTCCTTGCACTTAAAAGATGATATAGAACACAAATTGAGTTTTGAGTTCTTTCTCTAGTCAAACGTAGTTTATTTTCTTAGTTCAATCTGTAACCTGATTCAGGGAAACACTTCTGAAACTAAAGAAGCTTGACTTTCGACATTCATCAATTCTTATATGGACTTTACCTCATTGTTTATTTCTTTCAGATTGATGGTATAACCATAGGTTCCCTTGATGATATTCCGAGTGGTCCCGTCACCACATTTTTCAAGTCTGTGAGGAATACCTTGGATTTTGATTTTGAAGATGACAGTGAAGGTTAGTTCTAGAAATTTTAAACCAATGTAGAAGTCTATATTTGAACAACAACCTAACTCAATCTGCATGCAGCATATGCATGACAAGAGGTCTAGGTGTTTTCTTTAAAATGCTACTGAACATACCTTTTACCATAATAAATAGAGCATTTAAGCTTCTACAACATTAGAGGTGAATATAATTAGTGTGATCATATAACAACCGTACTGTTTTGTTGTTGAATATAATTAGTGTGATCATATAACAATTGTACTGGTTTGTTGTTTTTTTTTGGAAAAACTTGTGTGCTATTGCAATTTTTCCTTTAAATAATGATTTCTATCTCTCTCATTTATTTGCTTATCATATGATGTGGTTTGTTTTTTTAGTTTACTTATGACTGCATATTATGGTCATGAATAGAGGAACATTGGTTGCCCCTGTAGAGCAATTGTATGCATTTATATTGTTATAATTTACTGTGATATTCTCTTCTCATTTCCCTTCTCAAATATCTTAGAAAAAATGAAGAAAAAGTGGAAAATCTGAACTTAACATTCTTCTCGGTCCTTTTTTTTGCAGGTCGTTGGCAGTCCAATGAGCCACCATCACTCTATGTATTTATTAACTGCAGCACACGTGAACTTTCTGTTATAGAGAAGTATGTGGTAAGGTTTATCTTGAAAAACCTTGACCAATCATGGATCCTAGCTTTTATTTCAATTTTAGTCTCACTATAACTGCAGTACACGTGAACTTTCTGTTATAGAGAAGTATGTGGTAAGGTTTATCTTGAAAAACCTTGACCAATCATGGATCCTAGCCTTTATTTCAATTTTAGTCTCACTGTTGCCATCTGAGCTGGCATGCCTGCATACTTTTTACTACTTCTTCCCTTTCCCGTAGCTTCATAAGCATACAGCTGTGATCTCGCAAATTTGAATCCTCTTCATTGATTTGTTCTGTATTTGCAAACATTAGATAGCTGCTCATCCGACCTTTAATTTACCTGAGGTTACACAAGCTTGAGAAAAGTTTTAGATATTGATATGATGACATGATGTACATTACGTTGGAATTTGAAAATCAATTTAGTAATCTAATGAATTCAGAAGATAGGTGTTATATATGAAACTTGCAAGTGATCATGCACATTTCCCCCCTCCTGTATCCTTAGCAAGGAAATACTGGTTGCAATTTTTTTATTTTTTCAATGTTGATCATTTCACTCTTTCTCTTTCACAGGGTCTGGCACATCTTTTTGTTGGTTTTCTGATTAAGTAATCTGTATAAATTCATTGGTTTTAATATAATGTTGATCAATCCATGCAGAAAATAATGACAGCACAGATGCGGACATGTTTGTTTATTCTAGTAATACCATTCATGTTTATCTGGGTACTTCCATTCCATTCCAACATAAGCACTCTAAAATTGTAGGATCTAATTCATCAAAAAAAAAGAAAGAATCATTTCAATGCATTTGCATCTCTGGATATCAAGTATGTAGTGAACTATTTGATGTCTTTAACCACTCGCTCCAATGTTACTCTCTTAGAGTCACTAATTTTAGTTATAGTTCACATGAAAATTCTTTGGTCGTATAAAATCCTGAAGTTGTGAGCACCTCAATTGGACAATAACTCTGGCTAGTGTCATACTTGCATATCTCTTTCATCATACCTGCACTTCTCTTTGCATGCATCTGAAATTGCAGAAGTTATGCCACCTGCTGTGATTGATGGGAATGTGCAGGAAAAATTTGCAATGTCAACCCCAACACTTCTATTCAATCTTGAACTTGACACATTGCGGTATAGTTTTTGTGGATTTACTTTGTATACCTATTATCTTATCACTGAAATTACTCTTGGTTGAATAAAAGCTTCCTCCTCTTTTCAGTGCTGACCTGGGTCTTCTGGGATTTCCAACCAAAGATTTGCACTATCGATTTCTTTCTCAATTCATTCCAGTGTTTTATATTCGAATCAGAGAGTACTCAAAGGTTCTTTTCATTCATTGATGTCAACCTGTTTCCTGCCATCTGTTTTATGAAATGTGGTTTTTGATACAGTTTGTTCTTAATGATGTAAGACAATAGGAGTGGCACCTTATATCGTAAATTACAGTGGAGCATTATTTCGCCAATACCCTGGTATGGAATTAAATTTCTCTAAGTCATGGCAGAAATCTCGATCCAATTTCATTTTTCTTTTGAGATTGGAATTTTCTTTTAGGTTTTAACCCATAACCTGCAGTTACCTGTTTGGATGGTTTCATAGAGGCCTATATTTTTTAGAGGATTGACAGAATGATGAAATTGCTAAATCAAGACTCTTAGAACCAACCTCTGACTTTGATTAGGTATTTTATTGTAAAATCTCATGGCTAAAACTTGGTATAATTAATTTGGAAAAGACTGTTGTCCTGCCATCTTGGCCTAACAGCTCTGCTTTGGTGCTTCTTTTCAGGCTATTTTTTAGATTCTACTGGCACAATAAGTTGACGATACTAATCTTGAACTGATGGTTCGCGGATGATTGCTTTTAGGGGCATGCTATATTCCACATATATATTTGAACATAGTTTACCTCATCCTAATCCCTAAACAGAATCATATGCTTAGTTTTAAGTTGTTGTACCTAAGTCGATTATAAAATGAACGACGTAACTAGAAATGCTATGTATCTAAGCCATGATTTAATGTGATCATTTTTCATGTAACAAATGGTCTAGTCTTCAATTGCTTCCTCCAAACTAGCCTGACTTCTCTTATTGTCAAGACACCTTCTACCTTTATGTTTTCTAGGTAGTAACTGATGATGGTTCTTTTCTACAATTAATTATTTGATTTCGATCAATATCAATACTGTTTCTACCTGATCCTGGGTTGAATAGTTTGTTCCGTGTCTCTTATCCTACTCAGAATATGTACAGGGCCTTGGCAGGTGATGCTTAAACAAGCAGATGGTTCTTATGCTTGTGTAGCAGAGAGTGCAACGCGCTTCACACTTGGTGAGGTATGTATTTGTTTCACCTTACAAGCTGGACTTGCTTCCCTTAGCTAACAATAGCTTGTTATATTATTTTGTTTTAGTTACAAATAGTTCTATTCACTTTGGATGGCTATTTTATATGCTTCAGACAAAAGAAGAATTGTTGAGGGTCCTTGGACTGCAGGAAGAACAAGGAACCTCACTAGAATTTCTTCGCAGAGGCTACAAGGTAATTATCCATCCAAGTAGTTCCTCTCTGTTCTGCATTGCTATTCTAATAAGCCTGTAAATGGTTTTGAATTGATCCCTGGGACTGCTATCAACACGATCACAAGGGATGGAATTCCATTAGATGCATGACAAAAAAATTGAGATTGTGTTGATAATAGAAAAACATAATGATGGAAATGAACTTATGAAGTTAAATTGCCTATTTTCTCTGACTAATTTTATTTGTGTAGTTGAGTAGTTTTTCCAATTCACAATTCCCCTATTCAACTTTTATACTTGGCAAAAACAAACATGCATAAATATATGCGGACATACATACACATACTCTGGCAGCACTTTGTACGTGTCCCTGCTGAATATTTTTTCCTTCACATTTAAGGTAATTTCCAAAATTTATTACAGTACTATATCCCTCATTCCATCTGTACCCTAAAATCTGTTTCCGTAGTTGAATTTTCAGCCCCTCCCCCCCAAAAAAATATATATATAAAAACACCTCAATTGGACAATAACCCTGGCTAGTGTCATACTTGCATATCTCTTTCATCATACCTGCACTTCTCTTTGCATGCATCTGAAATTGCAGAAGTTATGCCACCTGCTGTGATTGATGGGAATGTGCAGGAAAAATTTGCAATGTCAACCCCAACACTTCTATTCAATCTTGAACTTGACACATTGCGGTATGGTTTTTGTGGATTTACTTTGTATACCTATTATCTTATCACTGAAATTACTCTTGGTTGAATGAAAGCTTCCTCCTCTTTCCAGTGCTGACTTGGGTCTTCTGGGATTTCCAACCAAAGATTTGCACTATCGATTTCTTTCTCAATTCATTCCAGTGTTTTATATTCGAATCAGAGAGTACTCAAAGGTTCTTTTCATTCATTGATGTCAACCTGTTTCCTGCCATCTGTTTTATGAAATATGGTTTTTGATACAGTTTGTTCTTAATGATGTAAGACAATAGGAGTGGCACCTTATATCGTAAATTACAGTGGAGCATTATTTCGCCAATACCCTGGTATGGAATTAAATTTCTCTAAGTCATGGCAGAAATCTTGATCCAATTTCATTTTTCTTTTGAGATTGGAATTTTCTTTTAGGTTTTAACCCATAACCCGCTGTTACCTGTTTGGATGGTTTCATAGAGGCCTATATTTTTGAGAGGATTGACAGGATGATGAAATTGCTAAATCAAGACTCTTAGAACCAACCTCTGACCTTGGTTAGGTATTTTATTGTAAAATCTTATGGCTAAAACTTGGTATAATTAATTTGGAAAAGACTGTTGTCCTGCCATCTTGGCATAACAGCTCTGCTGTGGTGCTTCTTTTCAGGCTATTTTTTAGATTCTACTGGCACAATAGGTTGACAATACTAATCTTGAACAGATGGTTCACGGATGATTGCTTTTGGGGGCATGCTATATTCCACACATATATTTGAACATAGTTTACCTCATCCTAATCCCTAAACAGAATCATATGCTTAGTTTTAAGTTGATTATAAAATGAACGACATAACTAGAAATGCTATGTATCTAAGCCATGTTGTACCTAAGTCGATTATAAAATGAACGACGTAACTAGAAATGCTATGTATCTAAGCCATGATTTAATGTGATCATTTTTCATGTAACAAATGGTCTAATCTTCAATTGCATCCTCCAAACTAACCTGACTTCTCTTATTTTCAAGACACCTTCTACCTTTATGTTTTCTAGGAAGTAACTGATGATGGTTCTTTTCTACAATTAATTATTTGATTTCCATCAATATCAATACTGTTTCTACCTGATCCTGGGTTGAATAGTTTGTTCAGTCTCTTATCCTACTCAGAATATGTACAGGGCCTTGGCAGGTGATGCTTAAACAAGCAGATGGTTCTTATGCTTGTGTAGCAGAGAGTGCAACGCGCTTCACACTTGGTGAGGTATGTATTTGTTTCACCTTACAAGCTGGACTTGCTTCCCTTAGCTAACAATAGCTTGTTATATTATTTGTTTTTGTTACAAATAGTTCTATTCACTTTGGATGGCTATTTTATATGCTTCAGACAAAAGAAGAATTGTTGAGGGTCCTTGGACTGCAGGAAGAACAAGGAACCTCACTAGAATTTCTTCGCAGAGGCTACAAGGTAATTATCCATTCAAGTAGTTCCTCTCTGTTCTGCATTGCTATTCTAATAAGCCTGTAAACGCTTTTGAATTGATCCCTGGGACTGCTATCAACACGATCACAAGGGATGGAATTCCATTAGATGCATGACAAAAAACTTGAGATTGTGTTGATAATAGAAAAACATAAAGACGGAAATGAACTTATGAAGTTAAATTGCCTATTTTCTCTGACTAATTTTATTTGTGTAGTTGAGTAGTTTTTCCAATTCACAATTCCCCTATTCAACTTTTATACTTGGCAAAAACAAACATGCATAAATATATGCGGACATACATACACATACACTGGCAGCACTTTGTACGTGTCCCTGCTGAATATTTTTTCCTTCACAATTAAGGTAATTTCCAAAATTTATTACAGTACTATATCCCTCATTCCATCTGTACCCTAAAATCTGTTTCCGTAGTTTAATTTTCAGCCCCTCCCCCCAAAAAAAATATATAAAAAAAAGGAACATGAAATTTCATGATGTCAATTGCGTGATTGGTATTGCAGTCTGCCACTTGGTGGGAAGAAGATGTTGAACTTGAAACATCTTCTGATTGGCGTAGTTGAGTTAGCAGCAGCAAGAAAAGCACCGCCAGAAACTTACTGAAAGTCGAGCAGAAAAGTTTTACCTGAAATAGTCAAGTTTCAGGAGTTGGGAGATTTATTTGTTCCTTCTTGCTTCCTCTCCTATTCTATAAATTGCATTCCTGCTTTTAATCTTTTTTTTTTTTTTGCTAAATTTTATTCATGTATCCTCTGATAAAGTGAATAGGCCACAAACGCACGGCTATTGTAAAGAAAGTACAGGAACCTCGGTTATTTTCCATTCTCTGCTGGGTTGCAGAAAGCATGGAAAGAAAAGAAATTGAATTTTGAGAGTACTGCTTTTGGCGACTTGATTGTAACTTGCAATGCTCAACCGAGCCCATTACTGGTTAACGCATTGGCTTGAACTGAAGTATTCCTAATTATGATGGAGGCACATAAAATATTGCAAGAATTTTTTGGCGACTTGATTGTAACTTGCAATGTTCAACCGAGCCCATTACTGGTTAACGCATCGGCTTGAACTGAAGTATTCCTAATTTGATGGAGGCACATAAAATATTGCAAGAATCATGAGATTCATCTTGCTTTGGTCCAGAGTTTTACATAACTCCTGATTTCTGAATCATTGCCCCTGTAAGAAAAGCAGTAGAAATCAACTAAAAGACTCGCAACTAAAAAATTATTACTGGATCTGGGCAAGGATATGAGCTGTTGAATTTGTTCACGGATTTTCGTTTTCCTATTTTTCTCATGGTTGAAACTTGGATCCAATTCTTGTAGAGAGTTCACAGTCAAATTACATCACATGGTGTTCAATCTCATCCTTCATCAAGCTCAAATGATATTGTTTTCTTCTGTATGTGACCTTCGATAAATTTTGGATGGACAAATTCAAGAGACAAAGGAATCCTCTTGTTAATAAACCTAACCTTATTTAAGGCCCACCACAACTAGTTTTGTAGGACACAGCTAAACAATATAAAACAAAACACAGTTTGGTTGAAATGATGCTCTCTACTTTCCAATTAACCAATATATATAAGAATATTCAGACAGATAGAACCATCCCTATTTTACCAATCACTCTTCATTGAAGTCCGGTTCTGGGGGCTTCTGCAGCTTCTTCAGGCCTCTGGAATTCGAGCTGCGAAGCTTGTGTCCACGAAGAGCATTGGCAGCAAAGCGAGAAGCGAAGATTGTTGCACGTAGTCTGGCAGAGCCAAGTTCTCCAACCAATGCCCTTTCATCATCATCATCGCCATCATCTTCATCTTCCTCATCATAGTCTACATCCTCCTCCTCTTCTTCTAGGCGGCGAAGTTCTGCTGCTTTCCTCCTGGAATACCGTCGCCAAGCAGTTTGGATAAAGCAGGAAGCCCAAGTCCTCCATTGATGAGAGTAGAAACGGAAGGTGTGTTGGACCTGCCTACTATGAAGACGCCTAAATTGAGATGCAACAACCTTCAGCTCTTCAGCTTCCAAGGCAAAAGCCTCCACCTCAGTCAATGCCCCCACTGTTCTAGTTGATAATGGCAAATTGCCAAGAGATTTAGGGTCTAGTGCCCAAGTCAGAAGCTCCTCACCGCAAAAGTCCCCTTCTTTCAATACACCTCGGTTGAAAAACCCACTCCTTCCGCCATCAGTAGTTACACTCTCTAAGCGTCCGCGAATGATGAAAAGCATCCTGTCAACAGGATCCCCTTCACGGACTATGTAAGTCTCCTCTGTATACAAACTTGGCTTCAGTCTCTCGCAAATGGCATCCAACAATCTTTCATCCATATTGGCAAATAGAGGGACCTGCATAACCACCATGTCCGAAGACATATTTCGGCAAAAATATTGGAAAAAAGCAAGCCAAAGGAGTATCAATGATAAAACTAAAGAATAAAACTATACTTACTCTTCTGACCAAATTCAGACAGAGATGCCTCTTGATATCCCTTCTGAGATCTTTCGGTAGACTCTGGACCAAATTCTCTTCGTCCACTCCACGAGTTTCGAACCATTTGTACTGATCATATTTCCTAACTCGCTCTCTAAGATCATGTGGAAGCAAGCGATGATGCATCCACTGTTCAGAATCACGCCTTTTGATCCTCATCTCCTCTAAACGAACACTAAGAGACTGAAGGTAGGTCTGTTTCAACCACAAGACAGCTCAAATATCAGTATAATAATGCAATGCTGCTTCTTCTGATCGATGAGTAAATTGGATCAATATCAATTATACTAGTTAGATCATCAAAAACCACGGTCCACAATAAGGTGGTAACACAAATAATTCGACGACATGAGTTGCCTCGGCATTCATCAAATTAATTAAAAAGGCATCTGTAACCAGTCATTTATGAACATCCATAGAAGTGAAAATCTTAACATACCTGCATATTTCCAATCAGAAGTGCAAAGAGGATAAGCCCAGAAATAGCTAACAGTATGGAAAAGATAACTTCCAAAGGATAGGTGCTTGTTTGGAGACCCTGGCCAAGAGTACTGTGGAAGGTAAAACAGCAAATGCCTTGAGTAAATAAAACTCCAAGAACAGAAATAATTTCTGGATTCTCTTTTTAACACCAAAGAATCCAAACGTGAACGCGCAGATAACAGATAGAAGTAAATGATTGTTCAAACTCTGAACAAGTGTGACAGATTTATGTGCTCAGAAAAGTTTAGTCTTCGTAAAATACTTTTTTTTTTTTTTTGATTTACTGGGGTGTCCGGGCTAACTTGCGCGTACCACGACTAATCCCTACGGCCCACTGAATACCCTGCAAACCCAGTAGGCATGTAAGGCACCACGGGGGTGACAGGTGTGCACGCTAGGGCTTGAACCCAGGTGCAGTAGAAGGAGACAAGCCCCTTTCACTGCTAGACCTACTTGATCATAGCTCAAAAAAGGGAGTAGTTGATAAAAAAAAAGAGGCTCTCCAACAGTGACTGCCACTATTGGATTGGAAAGTTTCCACAGACCTTAGGTATTGAAATTCATGTTCTTTTGATACTTTGTGCATGTATAGCTCAGAGGACTAGACTTAGATTTTGATAAAGTGAACAGGAAAGCTTTTTGCAGAATCATGATACCTTGAAATTTTTTGGAAAATGAAAAAAAGAGATGTTCTCATATCTCCTCTTGTATTATGAAGATAAAGATCAATTACACAAGTTACCTCAAATTTTGCAGGCCCCACCATAAACAGTAAAAGAATTTGGAGACAAACTTCCTGGATGACACAATGTCTGAGGACATGGCCTGGAAATAGATTCCATAATTAAATCGTGAATTATCATCTTTGTCGACATCACATTTGTTTCCAAGAACCTTATCACTTATCCTTCGCCAATCATGGTAACCTGGTAGTAATTTATTGCCACAGAACAAGAAGTCTACGTTACATTTCCTACTTAGCCTGCAAGCTTCTCTCCAGCAAGTGCCTTTACGTTCAATGGCTAGCAAATACCAGAAAGCCCCTGCTATCTGTGAAGGTGGGCCGTAGTCTTGTCAGATAACTTTGATAATTTGCTCCACAGGCATCTTTAATGTATCTTAGTAATATTTGGTTTAAGAGAAAACTAAGAAATGTAGATTCTAAGATCAGTAGATAGTCTGTTCATGTCGAAAGTTCATCAATCCATCGCGCAACATTTAGGATTTTGAGTCATTTTCCTTGCGGTACATTTATATATTCAAGTTAAGAACATCACAGAAACAAACCAAAACTTTGTTGGGGTGATTATCTTGATTTCTCCAGGGATAAGAACTTTGACCAACGTTGGTGTAAAACACAAAGCAGCCACTCCTACCCAAATATACCAGGATCAAACATACTAGTAAGACCTAGCTGCATAACATTAATTACTTACGTGACTTGCAAGCAAGTACCAAAGTAGATAGTACGCAGCACCGGCTAAAGCACTCTCAGCAAAGGAACCAGCACTCTTTTTCAGGTCTGAAGTCAAAGGAAAAAAGCGACCAAACCTTGGGATGTATTGAGAAAAAACAATAATTAGCAATGCCTGCTTCGTAGCTAACACCTCCGAGCCCTTCTTTTTATTAGTAAGATATTTCCATACCACTATCTGCAGAAGAAGATAAATATAGTATGTATACAGCTACCATATAGAATCAAAAACACTTGTTCATAACAGAAAAAAACAATGCAGGGCTAAAATTTAAGAATGAAATAAGCCAGAAAGATGAGAAGCATTTCTCAAACCTGTGGCAGAGGTAGCACAGAGAGAAAATCAACAATAAAATAACGGCTTAAATACCGGGAGGCTATCTGTGCCGGATCAATCACAAGTTCACCTCGTCCGAAAACCCGTGATGATGGTGCAACATAGGCTGTTCGAAACTGAAGAGCAATGCGAACCAGATAGAAAACATCAAGTGCTGTCCTCATAGTTGTAATTGCTGCTGCTAACTTTGTATCCATACCCAGACAAGTCATTTGATAGTTGAAGACAGGGAGGTAAAAAAACAAAGGATCAATGGATACTGATAGAATGCATGACATGACCAAAAGCCTATTCCATAACAGAAGAGATTTGTGTTGAGGGTCAAAAATCAACTTCTCAGACACCTTAAGGTCCTCTAGAAATACTGCACGAGCGACTCCAGTTTTAAGTGATCGTCCAATTTTTACCAATCCTTTTGATCCTTTTTTCATCCCATGTCTAAAAGATTTTGATGCATTTTTCTTCTCATGTCCAGTTATGTTGAAACCGTCTACATTAAATCTCAGTTTCTTCATTCCTTTATTGCTAGAAGTCACGGATAACGAATCAAAATCATCCAACCTACAAGTTCCAAAATATGCCAACATGGAGTTAGATAATTCAGGTTAAAGCACATATCATTAAGATGAACATAAGAGGATCTGATGTACCTCACAAATTTTTCCTTCTGGCCACCAATGTATTGTGACTTGTAACCACAATCAAACATTTTGCAGAATAAGGAACATAGATACCTTTCAAGGCAAGTTACTGGCTACCATGATCTAACAGCAATCGATAGACACTCCTGCACAGACAAAACATAGATGTTTAAGATACTCTACCATGGAAATCTTTATGAAATTGAAATACTCAAAACATTTAATGAAAAAAAAATGCAGTCTCTCTTAACTTGAATAGGAAAATTTTGAAGAAATAAATGCGGCAAAATACCCAAAATGTATATGCACGTACCATCATGGAGAAATTATCAATTTTCTATGGTGCTGGGAAGGTAACACAAATTGATGAAAGTTAACAACAACATTGTTATTATGTTAGGTCTTCCATCTTCTCCTCTTCACAAGCCACTCCTTTCTAATGGATATCCTTTTCTTTTCTTGCAAAGAGTATGATTTTGTTTAGGTTTAAAGAAGGACTTACGGCTCACTGGCGAGGACTTAACCCTAAGATATCATCCCTTCCATGATGGCAATAATGAGATGAAAAAACCTAGATATATTCCAAATCTTATAGAAACCCTTTTCTTTTTTCTCTCTCAGACATTAATGGTTCTATTAGCAAAAGAAAAGGATTTCCTGACAGAAACATGTATATCAGATCTAAAGATGCATACATAATGTTTAGAAAAGATAGAGGAAATATTGAAACACAGCTACATTTTCATCTAAAAGAAAATTTTGGAAAGATCAATGAGCTTACGTAGGCAACCGATCCTCGTAGCTTCAATTACACAAATCAATGAGCCAAGAAGAAACTTTGAAAAAGAAAATTTTCCGAAGAGAGAGGCAGAAAGAAATTTAGAGCACAAGGAAAGATGGTTATAGAAGATTTTTGGCAATGTTCGAGCTAGGCAGGTATAACGGTTGCACAAAAAGATTCTGAATAAATTAAGGTGATGATCCAAGCCATGCCACTCAATTGAACTACATGACATGTATCGAGATTTGGACAAAAATCTTATTCCTCTGACGTTATACACTAAAAGAATGTTATAATTAAGCTTTAGAAACAAATTGATCAAATCTCAATACTAGTGATATCTTTCTGGAAAAAAAAAAACAAAAAACTATAACCAATCTCATCAGTATACTATATATAATATAATACAAAAAGTTCTTCATGATCTATCCTAACAAGCTTTAGCGAGACTTTTACTATATGGCATCTAATTACATAGCAGTGATTATTTTTTAAAAATATATTAGCTTTAGCGAGAGTTTTTTATTAAAAAATATATTAAAATATTTTTTTTATTTTTTAAAACCAATTTTGAAACAAAAAAACAAATAGATTTTTAAGTGTATGAAAAAAAATATTAAATACCTATTTAAATAAAATTAAAAATAAAATATTCAATTATAAAAATCAAACAAATTCAATAACTATTAAAATTGCTTTCTCTTTTTAAACAAATAAGGTCATATAACTTCACATATTCTCGAATTTATGTACCCTCTAAAGGCTAAATTTCATATAAAAAATTATACGACATTCTCATCTTTTTTTTTTTTTTTTACATTCTCATCTTTATTAATTAGGAAGGAAGTGCAAGGGAAAATCATACAGGTTGGCCAATCTATCTGTAAATTTCCTTTAATAATATTTAGGTCAATCTAGCTTAAATATTACAGACTATCACAGACCATGAATATATAGATGATCTGTACAGAGACCAGGTCAAAATGTGCTGTGAAAACACAGGCATCTAGAACCCAAATGTGAATTAGCACCAAATTCGTTGTATTTCTTTTTTTAAGGTTTATTTTTCATTTTAATTTAGGCTTAAAATATTTTAGTTTTTTCCTTTTTTCAATATTATTTACTCTTAAAAATTAATTTCTTTTTTTTTAAAAAAAAACTTTGCTTCAAATTATTTATTATTTTAATTAAGTTTTCTTTACTCTTTTATTTTGCTCCATATATGTAGCATTTATTTAGGCTCTTATTCGTTGGTTCTAACATGAATTTGTATTTTAGATCTTTTTCTGAGATTTTTCATTTGATAGTGTGTTTTTTTCATGAAAATGATATACTGTTGGAAAATATGTTGGGAAATAAAGATTTAAAGAGTGGTTTTAGAAACCGCTTGGAGAAATTAATCCTTCATTAGAGGACAAATTGATTAAGTAATCTTAACGTGAAAACACATATCCATGCTTGATCAGTATTAACAAGAAACTAGGAACGCGCAATATCCAAAAAGCAGCACCATGATCTTCACGAGGAAGTGCACGACTTTGACAAGCAATAGCGAAATGAAAAAGAAAAATTCAGTCCATGTTTTTATGAGAACATTATTTTGCTTTTCATGGAAAGAACAGAAGGGGCTTTGCCTTCGGCCAAAACAAGATTAATATAAAAACATTTTAAGACAATTGTTGGCTTATGGTGGGATTTATGAAGCTTCATATGTAGAGAATTAAAAGGGCAGTCCTTTTATCTTCATTTTATACGACTGAGTGGAAGCTAAAGCATTATGATTACCTTGGTTGTTGTGTAGTACTGACCACCATTGACTAGGAACAGTTTTCCACAAGCTAAAGCATTTACTACTTAATTAACCTCAATGAGGTAGTTTGATCTTTCATCTTGATTCAGAACACTTGCTGATCAATCAAACTATGGCTGGGACACACCTTACATTTCTTGTCTTTCTTTCTTGGCTTACTGTGTGCATCATGACGACAAATGCATACAAAACCAATTCCAATGTGGTAGACGTTAAAGTCATGTGCATGGAAAGGGAGAAACAAGCACTACTTAAGTTGAAAGATGACCTCGTGGATAAGAACGATCAGCTTTCTTCATGGGGGACTAGTGATGATTGCTGCAATTGGACAGGAGTTCGGTGCAACAACAGAACCGGTCATGTTTATGCACTTCAGCTTAATCAGCAGAAACTCCAGTTAAATGATTCTACCTTGGAAAAAAACTATTCCATGCAATTCAAATGGGATATAAGCTCTCCCTTGCTTGAGCTGAAACACTTGGCATACTTGACTATGAGTATGGTTAGAGCAACCTCCATCCCCCAATTCATTGGTTCATTAAAACACTTGATGCATCTCGAGATGTCCGATTGTGATCTTAGCGGAACTATTCCTCATCAGCTAGGGAATCTTACCAGGTTGGTTTTTCTTGATCTCAGCAACAATAATTTTCACAAAGTTGAAAGTCTTAGCTGGCTTTCTCGTCTTCCTGCTTTGAAACATCTTGATTTGAGCTCCACAGACTTGAGTGGAACTACAGATTGGTTTCAAGCAATCAATAGCCTCCCTTATTTGCACAACTTGTATTTGAGTGATTGTGGGCTCTCTTTGGTGATTTCTCCACCATTATTTCATTCCAATTATTCCCCTGCATCACTTGCAGACATTGATCTTTCTCAAAACAGCCTTACATCTTCGATCTTACCCTGGTTGTTTGACTTCAACAATAGCCTTGTTCATCTCAAACTTTGTTATAATGAATTTCTAAGGAAAAATCCCAAAAGCTTTGGGGCCATGATTAATCTTGAAAGTCTTGATCTTTCTGAGAATCATTTTGAAGGTGAAATACCAAGAGCCTTGGGGAATCTTGGTAGATTGGAATCATTGGATTTATTAGGTTGGTTGCCATTTCATGTAAAGCACCAACCATTGACCATTGACTATTGGTAGTCACCATTGTTGAATGAGTTAGAGTTAGTGGCCACCAATATTGACAACAAAGCAAGAAGAACCTTCACATATGCCTATAAATAGAGGCATATGTGAGAGAGCAAAATGAGAGAAAGAAAAGAGCCAAAGATGTGAGAAATATAGGAGAGAGTGAGCTACCATTACAGCACTAAAAAGAGAAAAATAGAGTGAGGTTGAGAGTTGTGAAAGAAGGGATGATTCCTCCTCCTCTATTGTTGTAAATCTTGTACTCTCCCTACATAATGCAATGGCTTCTTCCGTGGATGTAGGCGGTTTTGCCGAACCACGTTAAATATTGTGTCAGTGTGCTTGGTCTCCTATGAGCAAATATCAGTACATTACCGGTCGGAATTCCCAACAGGATTTGTCTTGGAATAGTTTGGTAGGAGAGGTGCCTGATATGAAGAATCTTTCTTTCATAAGTACATTAGATCTTTCCGAGAATAAATTAAATGGGAGTTGGATCGAAAATATCCAGCTACTTTCTCATCTTGAATACTTGGACATCTCCTCAAATTTCATGAATGGAACAATCTCAGAGATTAGCCTTTTGAACCTGACCAAATTAACTTACTTGGATATTTCTTCAAATGCATTTGTTTTTAACTTGAGCTTAAACTGGACTCCTCCTTTCCAACTTGAAACCTTAATTATGAGATCTTGCAAGCTGGGGCCTAGTTTTCCTCAATGGCTACGAACGCAGAGAAGAATTTCCCACCTGGACATCTCCTCAAATTTCATGAATGGAACAATCTCAGAGATCAACCTTTTGAACCTGATCAAATTAAGGTACTTGGATATTTCTTCAAATGCACTTGTTTTTAACTTGAGCTTAAACTGGGCTCCTCCTTTCCAACTTGATGTTTTAATCATGAGATCTTGCAAGTCGGGGCCTAGTTTTCCTCAATGGCTACGAACACAGAGAAGAATTTCCCACCTGGACATCTCCAATGCTGGAATTGCAGATGACATTAGTAGTTGGTTTTGGAAACTTGCTTTGAAATTGAATTATTTGAACATCTCTTGCAATCAAATCACTGGTGAAGCCCATAAATTATCATCAGTCGAAGGAGATTCTGCTACGGTCGATATGAGTTCCAACTGCTTGCACGGTTCCTTACCACTTCCACTTAATGCAACAATATTGAACCTTTCCAGAAACTTGTTTTCAGGAACTATATCCAACCTTTGTTCAATTGCTTGTGAGAGATTAGTTTACCTTGACCTTTCTGACAATTGTCTCACAGGAGAAATACCTGACTGTTGGATGATGTGTAAGGAACTGGACATCCTTAATTTGGCTAGCAATAATTTTTCAGGGAGGATACCTGCCTCACTTGGCTCTGTGGTTTTTATCCAGACATTAAACTTGAGAAACAACAGTTTGTCTGGAGAGTTGCCTCCGTCACTAGCCAATTGTACGCGATTGAAAATTCTTGACCTCGGGGAGAACAGATTATCTGGCAAAATTCCATCTTGGATTGGAGAAAATCTTTCGAGTTTGGTTGTTCTTCGTCTAAGATCAAATTACCTTGATGGAACCTTACCCTTGGTCCTCTGCCATCTAGCTCATGTTCAAATATTGGATCTCTCCCACAATAATATATCTGATGATATACCGCATTGCTTCAGCAATTTCTCTGCCATGTCAAAGAATGGGAGCACTTACGAATTCATTGGTCATTCCAGCAACCATACTTTACCTTTTTTTGTTATTTTATATCATGATAGTGTTAGAGTTGTATTGAAAGGAATGGAGCTTGAATATGGAAAAACTCTCGAACAAGTGAAGATCATGGATCTTTCCAGCAATAACTTAATTGGAGAAATTCCTGATGGGATAGCGAAACTTGAGGGCTTGGTTTCGCTGAATTTATCAAATAATTGATTGACCGGGATCATTCCTCCCAGTATAGGCCTCATGAGATCATTAGAATCTCTTGATTTGTCTACAAATCAACTTTCTGGTGGACTTCCTGACGGCCTTCGCGATATGAATTTTCTCAGTCGCCTGAATGTCTCGTATAACAACTTGTCAGGAAAAATTCCATTAAGCACTCAACTCCAGAGCTTTGACAATACTTCATTCATGGCAAATCCAGAACTTTGTGGGAAACCTCTTTCAAACGAGTGTGCAGCAGAACAAGCTCATGATCCATCAATCAGTCAAGGCAGCAAAAATGTTGATATCCAAGATGAGGATGGATTTATAAGCAGAGGATTCTATCTGAGCATGGGGATTGGATTTGCCACTGGATTTTGGGCAGTCTGCGGCACTTTATTGCTCTATAGGCCATGGAGGCATGCCTTCTTCCGTCTCATGAACCATTTTGAAGATTGGCTGCACGTGAAGACAATGCTGTTAATCATGGCTAGATTGCAAAGGAGGCTTCGTAACTAGCAAGGTAACAAATTCTGTGTGCCTGTTAGGACATTTGCAATACTATAAAACATAGTAAAACATGAATATTTTTGTTTTCACGACAATAATGGGAAACAAACTACTATCTATTGTTTCCTTGAAACATCCTTTCTGTTCTAGCATTTCCTTTTCAATTCATTTTATCTATTGTTTCCTTGTTCTAGCATTTCCTTTTCAATTCATTTTTGACATTATATTCACCAAACTTTGACATTACACAGAAGCCTTCTTTCAATGTTGATTGGTCAATTTGGAAACTTGATTTGAATAATAAATTCGCCTAATAAACCTTGTTGATGATATAGTAATGAATAATGTCTTATCTTGATTGAAGATTAATAATCCTAATGGGGGCTCTCTCGTATCTCTGTTTCTAGTGTGTGCCGCAGCACCTCGCATGGCGTGTTGTTCTTCAAGGGATCCATCTGGTGAATTATACATGCATGGCACGTTGTGAAGAAGATATGAACTGAGCTTGATGTCTTATAATAGCTACTAGATGGGGTCGATTATCTCCATTGGTCTGTGTTCTACATCCTTAATTATGAACCATAATTCCTGTGTCTTTCCGTTATAAGCAATGATTTGGTCCTAAAGCATGCATAAGGGCGCTGACACCATTGTAATAAAAATTATCCCAAGATCCATATATGATATTCAGAGCACACATAATTAAATAATTGGCTAGTTTGTTTGCTTAACATTCAATAATTTCTATTTTTTTTTTATATTGAAAATGCATTTCATTTAAAAGTTACGCTTTATTTATGATGTTTAACAAAAAAAATCAATAACATTTATTAAGAACAGTAATCTTATATGGTAACCTCTTTAAGTATTTACAATAAATTTTAAATAAAATACTATTATGATTGATTAAAACATTAAATAATCCAACAGGTAATGTTTTTGGCCTTTTCTTTTGAGATTGAAATGATGTGTACTATGGAGATATATTAGATATACGCCCATGCAAAGCAGGACATGTATGAAGGCATCAGAACTAAGAACAGAGAAAAATAGAGAGACAGCAATGGATATAAGGAAAGAAAAGGGTGTCCAATGTCTTCAATCAGAAATCTCAACTTCCTGTTGGTGGCCAGACCCCACCTTCCACCGCAATCCATGTTCCTTTGCTCAGTATCTGCTACAGCACACAACAGCAAACTACAGACCCCACCTTCCACCACAATCTATGTTCCTTTGCCCAGTATCGGCTGCAGCACACAACAGCGAACTATGTGTGTGCGGTTGACGCCATTATCACAATAGCAACATTCCTCCCGTAACCTCAACTAGCCTCCTCTTTTTTTCTTTTAATGTATTCAATACGGGTCAACCTCTGAAATATTTTATGATCATAAATATATAATTAGAATGATTTAATAAAAAGTTAGGGAAATAAATTTTTAATAAATTAAATATTAAATGATGAAATTAAAATAATTCAAGAATTAAAAAAAAAAATCAACCTACTTTAACTTTTAAAAATAATAATTCTGATCATGAACTCAAGACTAATCTCATAAAAGGTAAATTATAAAAAATAATAAAGTAAAACTCTAAAAACAAAAGATAAAAAAATTATTGCGTAAAAAAAAAAACAAATCTTTTAAACTTAAGCAAATCTCTAAAACTCACAATTCATAAAATCCTGAATCCGGGTTAAAAGTTTAATTCCCAACCAATGTGATTTTGAATAATGAAACCATGAGAAAAAATCAATTTAAAAAACTTGCTAGAGTAAAAGAGATAGCAATAAAAAAGATGAGAATTAAATCTAATAGAAAAAAATTATGGAGGATGAAATTGTAAAAAAACAATCTAAAAAATGATCCTGAACAAAATAAATAACAGTAAAAAAATAATGATAAAATTTTAAAAATTAAAGAAATAAAAAGGGATAAAACTAGAAAATATTTGTAATTTTATAGATTATTCAAAAAACAAAAGTAATCAAAAGGACATTGAAAAAATATGAAAAAAAAAATTGAAGGGGCTAGTGATGAATTCAAGGAGAAAAGAAAAAAAGAAAATGCTCGTTGGTTTATGGATAGCAATGTGCATGAATTCTGACTTTGATCTTGTTGGAACCATCTCAAACAAATTTAGACTTTGATCTCATAGAAAAGAAAGAGAGAGTGGAGCCAATATCCCACCTTCTCTCTTTGGAGGGGAAAAAACAGTCATCGTTTCCACAAATGAAGTCACATTTGAGACTGTTTTAACATCTTCAATTGTTGTTCTTCACAATGATAGTTTTCTTCCAATGGAAAATAATGATTCATTTATATCAAAATATTGTACTCCAATGCATCACTATGCTCACCTTATTATCAAATCGAAGTAAATAATTGGTGGGAATGAAATCACTCTTTGTTTTTGTGTTTGGGTGCATTTGATTTAAAAAAATATTGAGTTGATATTTTATACTATTTTTTGGATATAATTATATAAAAAAATTATTTAAGATAAAAACAAATAAAAAACTAGTTTAAAAGCATAAAAAATATTATTTTTAAGGTATTTATTTGTCTCATATAAAAAAAATATCTTTAAGATATAACTAAGTCATATAAACTTTTTAAAAAATAAAAAGCGAAAACCAAAAAAAAATTATTTAGATATATATATATATATTCTCTACAGTGATAGTTTCTATTAAACTTGAAAATATTATAATAGAATACTATTTCTTTTAATATTATAACTATTAATGAAATTAATCTTTTAATATTTTAAATATTGATATAATAATATTAGAAAGTTCAAAAGCTCATCCACCACTGTTTCACTTAATTTACTAAAATTAATACTTATAAAAGGTTTTTATTTTAACATGGAATAGACATTTTTTTTTAATTTATTTACATACTAGTTATAGTATCGTATATTGATAGATAGGTTTACAGTGAATCAACAAAGAACAGATCGCATTACTAAACTCTGTTGATGAACGATCCTTATCTACAGTCGATATCAATATCTTTCAATCAAGAAGCTACAAACACCATGACCCTTATTCAGAAGAGAGGACAGCTCAACAATAAAGCAAGCAAACTTCAAAAAAAAAAAAAAAAAAAAAGAAGAGAGAGGCCAAACTTTTAGTGGGAGGGAAGGAAAAACAAAAATCCATGAACACAAAGATATAGATAGAAATCTAGATCCACCAATAAAACATTTAAAGGATCTAACTGAATAACACATAAGAACTTTATTATTAGAGATTAAGAAAAAAAAATTATCACAAGTAGATCAAGCCTATAATTCTTCTGAATTACTAGCTAGTTGCCCTGGATTACAATTTAGCAACATGATCCCTTGCTTCTTCTTTCTGACACTGAACTAGACAAGTATACGGATAAATTCAGTTGGTGATGGAATCAGTGATTCGCGAAAAACTAGATTGGACAGAAGTACACTTTATCTCCCATGTACTATCCAGATTCTTGCATTAATTTCAAGTTTGAAAGTGGCGGTTCAGTTTGGCTAACATCGATATCCTTCTCTCGGAGGATCAAACCCAGAAACCCATTAGTAGCAAGCAAAGCATCTCCACTCCACCATCTCTTCCACTTTTGGCATCTCAACCACCAAGATCCAAAGTCCAATACCATAAACACTACGCGCCTCCATACAGTGCTTAGGACAAGAATTACTCCCTACTGTCACTGTAATCCGTGTTCCCTCCATTTTCTTTATCCTATCCGGGCTGCTTCGGACTTTGTCTTCTTAAACTTCCTCTTTAGTCAAAAGCATCTTGGGACCCTCCCTGCGCCACCATCTTTTTCTAATTGATGATGGTTCTTCTCCTAGTCACTTATTTTAAAAAAAAAAGAAAATGATCATTGAATAACAATATCACTAGAATTAAAAATTAAGAGTCTATTATCAATGTCATTGACTATTATTGTAAACAACAATATCATTTCACTTTGATTATCCTACTGTAAAGCAACTTATAACATTGGATACAGATTGCAACCAGAAGTGCAAATAAAAACTAAACACCCCCACCCCAAGAAGAAAAAGAAACGAGTATCCCATCGACACGTTTGCTTTCTTCACCAAATCTTGAGACCAAACTAGCTAGCTAATTAACACTAGAAACCCAGAATTTCAAACCACCAGACCATGCCTTCAAGACCCATATCTCCAAGTTCTGACCATCCTAGACCCAGTTTCTTAACCAAAACCAGAATCTTGTTTTTGACACTCACAATCTCAGCCTCTGTGGTGCTAATCTTTGCAATTGTTTACTTTCTTTACCATCTTTGGTGCACACTTTTGAATCGTTCAAGAACCATCCCTTTTGACTCTAGCGCTCCTTCAAGGCTCCAAAGGTTTTCATACAAAGAGCTAAAGATTGCCACTGATGATTTTGATGGTGCAAATATTATTGGCAAAGGAGGTACTGCTACTGTCTTTAGAGGCATTGCAAGAGATGGCAAGTTATATGCTATTAAGAGGCTCGATACGCTTTCCTTGCAATCAGAGAGAGAGTTTCAGAATGAGTTGCAGATTCTTGGTGGTTTAAGATCACCTTTCTTGGTTATTCTTTTGGGGTACTGTGTTGAAAAGAATAAACGCTTACTTGTTTACGAGTATGTGCCAAATAAAAGCTTGCAAGAATTGTTATTTGGGGATGGTCATTTGAGTATTTGCTGGGAGACAAGGATTAGTATCATTCTTGATGTTGCAAAAGCACTTGAGTTTCTGCACCGTGGATGTGACCCACCAGTGATTCATGGGGATATTAAACCAAGCAATGTTTTGCTTGATTTTGATTTGAGAGCAAAGATTTCAGATTTTGGGTTATCAAGGATTAAAGGGGAGGGGGATTTTGGAGTGGATTTGTTTAGTCAAGATTTGGGAAAGAGTCAAGAGCTTTGGAAGAGTCAAGAGCTTTCTGGGAATGTGACTTCAGAAACACCAGCAAATGGTACCCCTGTGGAAAGTTGTCACGAGGTAGATTTTGCTCTTGCTTTACAAGCTTCATTTTCGTCAAAAAATAACAGAACATGCTATAATGTTAAAGCTTTGAACTTGAATTCTTTGAATGATAATGCCAATATTGTGAGTGAGAGTGTCGTTAAGGTAAGGAAGGGGAAGGGGAAGGGGAAGGAGGTTTCTAGTGTTGATATTGGATGGGGTGATTGGAATTGTAAATTTGTGCCTTATGATGATGATTTTTGTAGTAACGATCATAGTAAGGAGCTGAATTGCAATAGCTCCTCGATTATTGATGATATAGCTAGTACAAAACAATGGGGAAAGGATTGGTGGTGGAGACAGGATGGGAGTGGTGAATTGTGTAGTAAAGATTATGTCACGGAGTGGATAGGGAGCCAAGATTGCCCCTCAGCAAATCTAGATTGGGATGACGAGAAGAGAAGTACTTCTGGAAGAAAAGAACTGCGTCGTATGGTCCCATTAGATAAATTAGACGATGCAAACGAACCTCCTCGATTAAAAGAATTCAAGTTTGAAAATACTGTTAGTGGATTTGAGAAGAAGGAGCATGAAGGCAGGAAAAATCGTCGGAAGAAAAACAGGAAGATGCAAGAGTGGTGGAAAGATGAGCAGCACGTGGATGGGATAAACCAGAAGGGTAGTAAGCTGAAGAATCTTGAAACAAAGTGGAAAGGAGGGTTTAGAATTCCACATTTTGATCTTGGTCGCAGGTTTAGATTTCATAGACGAGAGAAAATGGGAGAACAGAACCAAAATGATACTGATCAAAATGGGGAGTTCAGTTTCAGAAGGGGGTGGAAGAAAAAGAATGCGCGATCTACTGGAAGTGATATGTGGAGTGGGGATCTTTTTAGTCGCGAGTTAAGCAGTACAACAAGCGTGAGGGGCACTCTATGTTATGTTGCACCAGAATATGGTGGCTGCGGGTACTTGATGGAGAAGGCTGACATATACAGCTTAGGGGTTTTAATTCTTGTGATTGTCTCCGGTAGAAGGCCATTACATGTTCTTGCTTCCCCCATGGAGCTTGAGAAAGCAAATTTAGTAGGTTGGTGCAGGCAGTTAGCTCAAACTGGGAACATCTTAGAACTTGTAGATGAAAGAGTGAAAGATGAATACAACAAGGAGCAGGCAAGCTTGTGTATAAACCTGGCGCTGTCATGCTTGCAGAGGATGCCTGAATTAAGGCCAGCTATCGGAGAGATTGTCAAGATTTTGAAGGGGGAGATGGATCTACCGCCTCTACCTTTCGAGTTTTCTTCCTCCCCACCTTCCAAGTTGTGTAGTAGGTCAAGGAGAAAACAAGGATCCAATGCAGAGTAGGTTCAGTAAATTATCTCCGTTTGCTTCCATTTATCATGTTGCGTCCGGGGTTTTCATTTGCTGAGTGGCACATAGGATGGAAGCTGTAATCTGTTAACACGTGATGGATGTGAAGCTGTGTTCTTCGAGGCTATATGTAAATCGGATGAATGATTTTTCGTTTTCCTTGTCTCTGATTGGATGCAGATATTTCTGGTTCATGTTAATGTTGTATCTTTCTTCTTTGGTTAAGAATTTGATTATTTCGGTAACATCCTGGAGACATGTATCTGTTTACTTCCAGTCCTGAGAGGATATATTTACTCCTAGAACACTAACCAAACACGTTATAGATGGTCCATCTTACTTGTCTTTGTAAGCCTACGAAAGCTGCAGGATGTCTTGGCCGGTCAACTTATGTTTCATTACTTGTCTTTGTAAAGCATTATTGGATGTCATCTATGATTTTGAAATAATGAAAAAACTAAAACGGTAAGGGGTTTCAACATTGCTAGCTTTATGCTGGTTTGTATCGTGGAATGAAATTGTAAAATGATAATTTTATTTTTTTCATTAAAAATATTTGACCTTGGGATAATTGAGTATTATTATATTTTCTATACATTAAAATTACTAACTTATAATTTAAAGCAACAAAAAAAAATGAATTGCCTTCAGGGGTTGTTTAGATTATTTTAAAAAAAAAAAACAGCGAAAAGACTTAGTTATCCTTACAATAAAAAATTCTTTAGGTAATGTTCATGGGCTTTTTTGTTTTTTTAATCTTTTTCTTATATATATTATCAAGTTGAATGAAGGATACTTTCATAAATAAATAAATAAATATTAATATTAATAAAAAAAATATAAATGATATGTGTATTGTATTTATCATTGTTTAGATTAAAGTCATGATATACAAGTGATGTGGTGTAATAGTTAAATAATAACTTTTAAAATAGCATTGAAATTCACTCAGTGGTGCGTGTTGCATATAAACTTTTGATTTGGAGTAAGTGAATTTCTTTTCTTTTTTCTTAATTTTTATGTCTAAACCTTGCATTTTCAAAATAGCTCCTCAAATTTGAAATTGGTACACAATATAAAAGGTGATTGGTTCACCATTCTTTGAAATTGGTGGCAGCTAGCAGAGATGATTGCTCCTTTGATTTCGGTGGTCTTTTTGACTAGCCAGGAGCTAGACATGTCATCATCATGGATTATATAATTTAGTATAAGTAATAAAAACAAAATAATAAATCGCGTGAACTCTAGCTAGAACTTTAATTATAGTCTAACGCATCTTGAAATTTCTTCCCATGTTGATGATAAATTACAGGGCTTTTAAATATATAATGGAAGAATAATTAAGAAAAGATAAAGTATTGTAAATTGGTTTCCATGGTAAGATTCCCTTTTGAATTCCAATATTCTTTATTGCTAAGTTTTCTTCGGTGCATCCCATTATTTTATGTGCTCGTTTATCCTTCTTCCCTTCCTCAGGCTTTCTTTACCTTTTAACCCAAAATCGGCAGCACACTAAGCTTTGGTGAATTTTTTTAACTGTTTGCTGGTCCTTTAACTTGATGCAAAGACTGGTCTTTTAAGGCTTCCCTCACTCTTTTTGCTATTGTAAATTTGTTCATAATGTTATATTATCATCTTTCCATGGTGTTATACTAAAAAATAAGAGTACCATTTTATTGTTTATTTTTATTATTTTAGTTTCACCTTCTCCCTTTTCATGATTTAATTAATGTAATTTTCAGTATGAGAAGAGAATGAAATACGGTGATAACAAAGTATTTATGATTTAAATACTTGCGTGGTTTTCTCTTTGTATGATCGAACTAGTAAGTTTTATTACAATGTTCTTTGAATTCTTTTAATTGATATAGATTTTCGAATTACTTTGTATGCACCTTGATTAATTTCATGGATCGTAAAATTAATAATCATGTAAACCTTCAATAACTATCATATTAGTAACCATAAGATTCAAACATGAAGATTGATTCATGTAAGTTAATTGCTTTTGATCTCCTGAATATTATGTATTTTTGTACATTCACAAGGTATTTTTTATTTTTTATGGTATTTTAAAGAAATTGTGTCATGATTTTATGATTTCATAATGTCTGCCTTCAAGTTGATTTTGAAATGTGGAAAGCTTATACATATTTATAAAATTCTTTGGTAGCATCCAAAAGCTGAATTTGAGAATTGAAAATGACTTTTATTTTCAAAAGATGAGCATTTTCCGCGACACGCATGAGTGTCGCTATAGTCAAAACCACGGCCTTCAACATAGTCGTGAGAAAATCCCCGACTTCGGGGTTTTCTGTCACTAAATCAACTCGAGCTCCCTACACAAGGACTTGTCTCATTGGGAGGATGTATACAAGGAGAACGAATGAATGAACATTTTAGGCCTCCTGGAGCTCTCTACACAAGGACTTGTCTCATTGGGCACAACTATACATTGAAATTGAATCTGTCGGAGTGTATTACATGATTGCAAATATCTCATAATTAATTATCTTAGTATGATTGCTCGAATATTTAAGAATATCTTAATTAGGCTTGATTTGTGGTTATATATCTGTAGAGTTATGACAGATTTCCTTGATTATTAACATAGGAGTGAGTGTATAAACCCTCCTTGTATCCATACATTCCAACAACAAATCTTGGAAATAGGTTCTCTTCCATTTTCTCATAGAATTACTGGTGTAATATTGTTTGCGCATTGCATAATTAATTCCCAAATCTAATTGAATTTAAAATATTGCAGAAATAACAACATATAACATTTAATGATAAAATCAAAGGGTGAAGTTAATCAAAAGTTGGATCAATGGCTAATAATCATTTTAGGATTATGATGGTACCGACATATATATCACACTACTTTATTTATTTGCCCGTGCATGGCATGGAAATCAAGGAGAATGTTTCCATTTGATAATATATTATGAGAAAATGAGTTTTTTTTTTTTTCTCCTACCGTTGATAGTATTCAGGATATATAAGCTCTATTTTTATTCTCATATATCCAGAAATGTTCCACTTCGATCCCAATAAAGTTTAGCTACTACCCATGATGCTAACTCTAATGATAGTTGTAATTTCTGAATTTTGTTTTTGAAGATTTTTTCAAAGAATAATACAAATTAGATTTGAGGCTATACATAATAATTTAAGTTATTGAGTTGAGATAATTTTTTAATATAATATTAGAACCTTAATAATTAAGCTGTCATAGGTTCTAATCTCACTATTTTTATTTATTTGATAAAAATTAAATATAAGATAATACAAATATGTGTAAATTTCAAACCTAAAAAACTTTTTACTTGAGAGGCTGTGTTAGAAAATAATATAAATCATATCATGGAACTTCACCTAACAGTTTAAGTTATTAGGTTGAAATGGTTATTTGACAAATTTATATTTTTTTTTATTTTTCTTTTTCAGTTTTTTTCAATAAAGAATTGAAAAACACATTTATTTCTTGAAAACAAAAATAAATTTTCTTTTTACATTAAAAAATTACAAGTATATCTGTTTTTATAAAAATCATACCATAATTTATAATAATCAACACAAATAATATAATTGTAGATTATTGATTTTATTTTATTCAAATTCAAAAGGTATCATCATGAAAAATTTATGTTCTTAACTAAAAATATATATTAGATTTATAATAAAAACTATAAAGAACCTCTAAAATATGTTTTTCAAGCTCCATACAAATTTGAAAAGCGAAAAAACTATTTTTTTTCTAGTATTTTAAATGGAGAAGCATTGCATTTGAACAGAAAGTTCTTGTTTTTTTCCCTAACTCGGTTTTTCCAGATAATTAAAGTATTACTCTGTAATATCTAAACAGTTTCTTTAACTTTTCACCAAGTCTTGTTAACAATGATGGTATATTTCTGATCATTAATAGACTAAACATTTGAAAATTGAAAGTGGATACATTCTGTGCATAGCACCCACCCTCGGGGTGGAATGTATTTTGTGTTCAAAACACTACCGATTGGGTTGAACACTTGAGACGATGGGGCTTCTTGAAACTTCTCTGATTAAAAAAAATTACTAATAGATGGAAATCATAACACATTAATTATACAATTAAAGAACAATAAAAGGTATAGACTCAGTGTAATTGAAATAGTAAAATGATAATTTTTTTTTTCTTTTTTAAACATTACACTAATAGACTTGGAAGTGAGGGTATAATAGTCTTTTTGTTTTTATTTTCATAGAAAATTTACTATTATGCCCTTGGAGGATTTTTTTCCTCAATTGGATAGTTTTATTATGATTTTTATTATTATTATCTTAATTGAATAATTTTTTTAATTACATCCCTTAATATTTCAGTTCATTTGATTTTATGTTAGATTTAATCTTTATTTTCTTAATTGCCATTTGTTTTATTTTTAATCTTGTTTTTATTAGAATTTTTTTTTATTTCATCCCTTATAATTTAATCAATTGAGTTCGTTAACTTTTTAAATCAAAAAAATTAGACCGAGTTGTCTTAGATTTTCTTATAAGTACTTTTTTATAGTTAATTTTTGCTAATATTATCCTTTTATATGATTATCATGATTTTATATATTAGACCATAAATTTTATATATTAACCTAACTTTTCCCAAATCAACATTATTTTATAAATTTATATATTGTTGTTATTACCCTGCTTTTTATCATATTATCAATTTTTTCTAACTTATTTGAAAACACAATCATGCCCTAAACATTTTTTTTTGGGCTGAGAAAAGTGAAAAACTTTGGCACGGCCTGCGGTGTACACCGCATGGACCACTAATGTGTTAGCGAGTGTGTTTTTCTTAGAGTAAAACCAACATGAGTTTTGTTCCACGGTCATGGCATTTGCTACTCTTAGGTATATATACATTTCATATATACCTTTACTATGACTATCAAGTTTTCTTGCTTGGCCTCTTTGTTCTACAAGGGAGAGGTGATAAGAACAAACACACATCTTGTTCTTTAAATACGATAGCATCTGATCAGCAGTGATAGAAGTGAAGTTTCTTCCAGTGTAAATACCAAATATTGTAGGAGGCTGACAGGCACACTAAACTAATATTGGCACATAAGCAAAGTTAAGGCACTTGGTAGAACGTGATCCAGAATCGAATTCTCAACGCATGATTTTATTTTTAAAAAAAAAGAGGTTAGAATCTAGCTGTGGTACTTGTTCAGTTGTTCTCATCCAAAACGAAAGAAAAGAGTAAAAAGGTGGCCAAAAAAGAAAGAAAGATTCTGATATTTTCAAGAAATCTAGATAATATAACATCCAAAAAGAGAATACAAGAAAAATTGAGTAATGAGAGGGGGAAAACCAGAATTAATACAGTTCCAATGAGATTTGCAACCAGCAAATTAAATCACTAACCATCTAGCTACTAGATCCAACCAGATCCAAACCAAATTGAAGCAACTGCCAAAACCAAAGCCCTCAAGCCCACCAACCCCTTATGGAAAACCAATGGAGCTGCAGAATCTGAGGATTTCACGTTAGCAGCCATGGTAGCAGGAGTTGGTGGTGGCGGCAAAGGGTGAACAAGAACAGTAACCTTCATGCCATTGAAACACTGCCCATTCCCACCAATGAAGTAGTATCTCTTGGCCTTGTTAAGAGGTATGAAATCTTTGCCACTAGTCCAGTTGCCTACTGCTCCTTCTGTTGTACAGTTGTCATAACCAGTCTGGTTCACTTCAAAGACATTGTACTGTGTCTTTTGGTACCTAAAAGCTACATTAACAAAGCGAAAGCAAACACTTCAATTGTAAATGGGAACTGGGTTTTGATCTTCTGGCTAAACTTAAACTGATGTTTATAAACAGACTTGATGTATAGATAGAGCTAATTAAGGAAAGCGGGGAGGCTTACAGATAAGGTCACCAACATAGAAGGTGTGGTTGTTCGCCCAGTGGGTATAGTTGATTCCAGGGTTCCAGCCTTTATTAGCACCAACAATGTGGTCGGTGGCGGTGGTAGCAATGGCGGAGAAGAGGATGAAGAAGCAAAAGAAGATGAGCCGAGCCGAGCTGGACACCATTTCACAGTGACTTGTTTGGTTCGAGGCTACTTTCTTTTCTTGGACAATAAAGAGTTAGTGAGGATGACAAAGAGCACCTTTTTTACTACACTTGACTAGGGCAATCCTCTTTTATAAGATCCAAGAAAAAATTTGAAAGTTATTCAGGCATGCATCACATTACCGTTTGCATTATCACAGTCAATGATTATGCTGCCATGCCTATACTTTTCTTGTTTTCTTATATGAAATAAGTTTTTTTTTTTTCAATAATTGGATTACAGAACAACAACAATCTCTTGGAAAATTTAATTTAGTGTATAGTTTATAATTAATTTAATAATAAATAAAGTCATTTGAAACAAGTTATCATTGCATTAAAATTGATGCTGCACTTGATTTTTAAAAAGAAACCACAATTGCTTTCGTAGGCGTGCCTCTAGTTTTCTAGTTACATGGTCCAGTGTCTTCAGCTCAAGACAAAATGTCCATGTCCAACGGACAAGTACATTAAAAACAAAAATGGGTAGGCAGCCGTTGGCGACTATATTTGAAATTGCGAATGCATGGTAGTTATAGTCTAGGGTTTCATCTGGTTGAAGATTCTAGTCAAGAAACTATTTTGGAAAAAACAATTTGAAGTTGACCTGATCATGTCAATCAAGTCAGTGGATTTTATCCTGGTAAAATTAAGTGTAATCAGATCAATTTCTAAACATGTTCAAAATAAAATCTGACCTGAGCTAGGTTATAAATCAGCAGATTATTGAGTCGACCTCAAGCCAGGTTTTCAGTAGATTATTGAGTCGACCTCAAGCCAGGTTTTATAACCATGGACTGCATGAAGCTTTCTTTTTCCCTCCTTCCTTAGGTATGGTTAAGTTCATTGGAACGGTCCCAGTGGATCTGTCTGTCTGCAAGTGAATCTTGGAAGGGGAAAAGTAGATGAGAGTTTCAAGACAAGCTAAAAGCTAGAGAAGAAACATTCCTCCTCAGCAATCGGTTTTATATGTTTACAAGCACCATAGACACGGTTTAGGATGTCATCACATCTCTAATGCTCCTCACAATGACAAGAGGAGGTACTTAATACATAAACTTTGATTGCCCGGAAAACGTTTATGAGCATGTCCGGAACCTGATTGACTCTACCTGTTCTATCAGCTAATAAAGACGGAGACACGCTAGCCACATTGCCGTGGACCACAAACACGATATTTAAAGGCAACAAAGGAAAAATATAATACATATTGTCTCGGTATTATTCTCAAGAAATGCTGGCTAGATTACCTTTCACGTAAGAGAAGGTGCTTGAGATTTTTCTCCTCCATGGATTGAAACCAGTCATGCAGAGATGCCCCCTCCTACTTGAGAATTTGGGCCTCCTCAAAGCTACCTTTCACTTAAGTCATGATAAGGATGAATTAAAGGGAGGGGAGTAACTATAGACAATCAGTTTGGGAAAACAGAATTTTTAACTGTTGTTAGTAAACAGAGCACAAGTATTATTACTATTCGTCATTGCATCAAGCCTAATCCAAGGTTTTTCCACATCATAAATTTCCCAAAAAATTTGCAGGTCATTCCCAGATGGTTGAAATTTCAGCATGTGCAGTTAAATATGATCAACTAAGAGCAGCAATATTTCAATTCAAAAGGTTAAGGAACTATCAAGCATACTAACCCCGATATTTTTACAAAGAATCACAAATTCAACTGACGAAACATATCACATATTCAACTGAAGACATATAAAGAAAGAAATATAGATTGCATCAAAGTAATTAAAGCTTACAACCTCAGAAGTTTTGTAACCAATGCATTTGTCAAAAACAAATTCACCATGAAGAAAAATCTCCCTCCGTCCCTATTTGCTGAAATCCTCAAGGATCTATAATTAAACAAATAGTGAATTCAAATTCTTTCTCCTCCACCTACCCTCATAAGGAAAAAATTTATCATCAGTTGTACCCACTCGATTCCAATCACATTCAGCAAGACAGCACTTTTATCTCCAATTTGTAAATGCTTTTCCTACATTTATTAGATAACTGGAACATGTGGGGATTAATCCGAGCCTCATCAAACATTTGTTAAGGCTTTTTCTATGCAATCTGAGATATATGCATTACAAAGAAGCAAGAGAACTCTCCCATGATGTAGACACTACCCAAATTAGATCCACATCGAAAAGTTATCAAAGAAATCTATATGAATTATCAAGAACGACATCACAAGCCAGAATGGGTACTTGGCAACATTGATAAGCGCCTAGCCAGGTGCATATTAGAAGGCAACAATACCTAGGACCAGGCAGTAAAGCAATGAAATTGGGAACAGTTATTTTTACAATTAATTTTTAAAGAAAAAATACCACAAGCATATTCAAAGAGAAATGCCAACATTTTCTAACTATAAAAATTTGCAACAATCGCAGTTACACCAACTACTACAGTACCTTAGAACAGGCCTATTCACCTATAGGTCCACATGTGAATAGGTTGAAAATTGGCCAATGCATACTGCAAGGTTCTCTGAAATAAAAACTCTTGCAATAAAATGAGAGATTGATATCTGGTGAAAAGAATTTTTCTCAGCTATGTTCTCTGAGATCAATATCCCAGTATTTTTCTATGCAAATTGTTCAACTGGTGTCTTCTTCTTCTTCTTCTTCTTCTTCATCTTCATTAGTGTTGATGACTTTTCGGTCCAACCATACTGCCTTTCTTGTGACTCACATGTTGATTTCTCTTAAATTTCCCTCCCAGCTTTTTTCTCTTGTCATTCTTGTCTTGAACTGGCACTTTCAACATTTTCTGAATCTTTGGATCATCTGAATATCCATTTGACCTCATCTCAGCATAGTATTCTCGAGCCTTGGTTAATAAACCACACCTTGCTAGTCCTTCCACTACTACTGTATAATGTGTCAAATTGGAAGCCACTTCATACTGCTTCATTTCCACCCATATCTTCAATGCATTCTCAGGTTGCTCTAGTTTGAAGAACTTTGCCAGAAGTAAGAGAAAGGTGTCTTCAGTAGGACCTAAACCAGCTATCTTCATTCGATCAAGGACTTCAAAAGTTTCTTCGAAAACAATACCCTCAAGAAATGCATGGTAGGTTTCTATTGTTGGGCTGACATTCTCCTCTATCATGGCAGCCATTAAACTTCTAGCATCCTCTAGCTTTTTTGCCTCACACAAAGGACGAATCATCGAATTGTAAGTAGCAGAATCTGGCTGCAACCCTGTTTCTTTCATTTTGTCTAGAATTTTGAGAGCCTCCTTAAAGCAATTCTCACGAGTTAATATGTAAACCAGAGAATTATAAACCTCAATGCCTGGAACCCAACCTCTTTTTTTCATTCCATCATAAAGTCTCAGTGAGTCAAAAAGATTCCCAACTTTTGAAAAGCAAGAAATCATGTGTGTATAAGAAGTTGCATCAGGGTCAATACAATATTTTGACATTTCCCTCCAAATTCGCTTTGCTTCAAATACATCAACACATATATTACACCATCCATTGAGAATAATGTTAAATCCCTCGACCTCCAATGGGAAGAATTTCTTGTTAACAAGCATAAACTCTTCGGCCTCTTCAATGTTTCCATTTTTACAAAGAACATTCAATAGGAAGAAAAATGCTTCTTCATCAGGGGTCATTCTAAACTTATCCATAATGCGAAATGCATAAATAGCTTTGCCAGGAAAATTTGCAGCTGCGTATCTAGGAAACACCAGAGTTAAAAACAACATAAAACTAAACAAAAAAATGGAAATCAAGAATTCTCTTTACGAAATAACTAAAAAGACACCACATGAAAATTAAGTGAATCGTCAATTCTTTAAAACTTGTACATGTTTAACATGATTCTCTTTATAGTTTCCATGAGATAAACTCGAAAATCAAAGGACTTTAACCAAAATTATATTTCCATACCAGCTAATATGCAAATTCCATTGAAACTGAAACGAGATCAAACTTCAAAGAACCAAACTTGAAGAACACAATCTCACCTATCAATCATAATAAGCATAGCTTTTCTAGTACTCATCAAGGACCTGTGCAAATCTCTAATCAAAATCCAAGCAGTATTGAACTTCCTATGATTACCCAAAACCCACACCATCAATTCACAAGCTTTCTCATCAACACAGCCCCATTTATCTCCCCATTTAAAGGCCAGAAAAGCAAGTCTCCACTCTTCTCTTAGTTCCCATATCACTGAATACACTAGATTCTGATTTGCTCTAATGCCTGACTCATACAGAGAAGCCATAGCCTCTGCTTCAGAGGGAAAATGGGCAGCCATTTTGAGTGATTGGAGAAGGACCATTTGAAGAGGTTCATGGGTTTGGATTCCTTGTTGAATGGGCTCAAAAGAGACGTTGAGATATTGAGTGGAGAAGGATTGGGAAGTGGAGAAATGGTGAGGGGATCGTGTGGGAACTGACAGTGTTCGATGAAATTCCGCAGAGAAAAAGATAGGATAATTGGAGTTATTCAAGGGAGAGGGAGGGTGAGGGTAGGTGATGGAATAGAGAAGTGGGAAAAGGAGTCGGGAATGGGATATCTGTAGTCTTCTTGCAATTGTTAGGAGTGACATGAGTTGAGCTCCGGGGAAATGGGAATGGAGACTTAGGAGTGGAAATTTGAAACAATTTGCCTTATATAGCCTGTACAAAGGACAACAGGACCAAAGAGTAACATGGCAGCGACAGCTACCTAGAAGCACCGAGCGCTTTAGATTGGGACAATGGTTGTAATTTAAAATATATTTTTTATTTAAAAATATATTAAAATAACAATTTTTATTTTTTAAAAAATTATTTTTTATATCAATACATTAAAATAATTTAAAAATATATAAAATAATAATAATTTTAAACAAAAATAATTTAAAATTTAAAAAAATAATAATTTATATCACATTTCCAAACATAACCTAAATCAACTTAAAATTAATTTAGATTAACTCAGTTAAGCCGGCAAGATAATCTTCAATCTAATTGTAATAATAATAATAACAATGCTTATATGTTTTGGATGCCACAGGCTACATGAGACAGGGATAAAATACAAAAGGTACATCTTAACGAAACATATAAATGATTTGCATGTACTCAGAAGGATTAGCCAAGTTAAACGGTGAGCTTAAAAAGACTAGCATTTTGTTCATGTGCATGGCGATGATCACTGGCCATGTTCTGCTTGGGTAGAAATGAGGAAGGGCAAGAAAAAGACATGGCTGGAGCGAAAAGGGAATTTCCCCTGATTACTCACTTGATTAGATAAATATGTAAATTAGGCTAGCAGGTGCCATACATGGTCAATAACTTTCCAAGTGTCCAACAACAAGAAGGAATTGCAGAACAAAGATTTTACCACTAATGATGTTGGCCCAAATGCACTGCGTGGCTAACCCTTCAAAAGGTATCGTTTCATCCTTGCCTCTCACCAAATTCACCTACATTTTCCCTGTCCCGACCATAGAGATAGTGCCTGCTAAATATCTAGCCGTCGAAGGATAAACATTAAGAAAACATCCACCCCACTTAGGACTAGCGTGGAGAAAAGGTTTGCGAGAGAGCAAGATAAATCCTTCATATAAGTATACCATCAAAGAAAGACAACCCTGGAATCGAGATATACAAATGCAAGATTAGATTCTATATTAAAGGAAAAAAGAATACATCATTTAATCACCGTGTCTCAACTGCCAACATTAAGAATTTGAGTGAAACACATTGTCACAAAAATAATCAACGCGTTTTAGTTGCTGCTTGTGTTTTATGCATCCATTGAGGCATCCGATGCAACATTAAGTAAATTGCACACAGCCACTAATCTTTACCATCATGAATGAAACTCGAGGGAAGCCTTTAAAATACTCAATAGCCGAGACAAGAAAAAGGATGGTGGTACTTTCTAAGTTCATTCCATCACCCCAATAGCTCTCAGACTAGTATAAACGACCACCACCACTAAAGGTATTTTCTTGCAAGAGCACGGACTTTGGTGTCAAAATGCGAAGATGCAATGCGGGAACCAGGCAAATAGAGGGGGTTGAGAAGAATCTGCAATAACCAATATTTTTTATTTATCAACATATGCAAGAAAAAAACATTAAGCATTTCAGTCACTAATCAATATCATAGCAGAGAAAGAGCGATGGTTACCCAGATGCAAAGCAATAGGGAAAAGAACATATTTGTCCCATGACTAACACATGATTCTCAAATGGCTACCCAATAAAAAAAATCCCAATTGGATCCCCCATCCATGAAAGATTTCCACTATAAAAAACAGGGGAGCAATCTCTTTTCCTCACTCTCCCTTTACTTCACATGTTATCTAATACTGTAGGGTTGTGATCGTAATCGATGACAGCATAGTATATATAGGATATCTTAATTTAAGTTTTGGAGAGTCATCCACTCCATTCTTCATCCACCAGTTCAACTAGCTTTTATTCTACCATAGGAGAAAAAAACACGAGCCATACACTATCCAGTATCTCCATGCTCATTTTAGCCAATATCAAACCATTGGCTCTACAAACACTCAATGCATTCATTTGTATCTAGCTGAACTATCGGTTCTGCTACCGCTTGTTGGGAGATCTGCTCTATCATATTGCACGTTGGTCTATGGGCCTATGCATATGAGATATTATATTATGAGTGCACAAAGCCTTCTACCCAGGTGTACAAGCTATTGGGTTATAGGCCTATCATTGTATATCAGCCACTCACTCTCTTTATCCTCAATTAATGTAAGCTATTTTCCAAAACTCAGATGTGCATATATTTCAATAGATTTTGTACCATGTGAGGCACAAAAATAGCAGCAAAAACTGGTACAAGCATGACCAGGAATGAAAAGTGCAGGAAAGAAAATGTGAACTCAAATCTAAATTCCAACAAGATAGGAGCTGCAGATTCTCCCATGAAGTTGGAATGACATGAGTATAATGAAGTGCGTTAAGTTGACAGTGGCATTTTCTGGATCTTATACCCCAATATGATTAGGAAAGGAGTCAACTGCCCGGCTTTGTTTGTTAATGCTATTCTCTCATAATACCATGAACTTTGGCATAAGCAGTTAAATGAGTATAATTTCTCAGCACATAGAGTTATCCATAATCTTAATACAAAATACTGACTTGAACAAATCAGCATCTATGTTTAACAGCGTATGCACCAAAGAGAATATGTTGTGTGTAAGAATTCAAAACTGCAGAGCAAGGAGTGGTTTACCTTTATATACAGCTCATGAACCTCCTGGAAAAAGCTTTTGATTCCATCATCATTGCGAGAGTCATGAAGTAGCATGAGTCTTGTATGTAAGATAAGTCAAGGAAAATATATACCAACAGAAAATGCAAAAAAGATAACATAAATATCATTCTCCATTTTCTCTGCGTTCTTTTTGTCACTATAGCAATTAAACTCACAGACACAAAGGATATGACCTGCTGTAACATAAACTGATACCACCAAATCATTGAACCTGTCAATTGCTTTCAAATACCTGTGAAAAGGATGTGATAAACAAGATTTTAGGAGGCAACGTCAGCAATAAAAACCAGAGTGGTCATTGTAGAAATGCATTGATTGATTCAGATATATTTTGAGCATTAGAAATTACATCGCGCTGGTGGTCCATGCAAGATCCTGAACAATATCCAAAGCTGCGTGCAATATGAATTGATGCATCTGTGCAGCATCTTCCCTCTGTCATCAAGTAATTGGCTGAGTGTTAATCACAAGTAGCTTGTGAGGAAATCAAAATACAACCAGAGAACATAACAAAATAATAAAAAGATGACAACAACGGTGTTTCCAGAACCCAATAGAAAGATAACAACTTCACCATGAAAGCATGTAAGCAAAGATCCACTCCCACACATCAGAAATTTGATATTAATGGTGCAGACAGCAACTTCACCATGAAAGCATGCAAGCAAAGATGGACTCCTCCACATCAGAAATTTGATATTAATGGTGCGCGGAGCACAAACAGCTTGTTTGGAACCAATTTTATGCTAGAATTGATTTCGACCAGTTCAGTGGAATGAATTGATTGGATTTGCTAATTGAATTTATTTTTTTTTGGAATAGGTTTTAAAATTGTGGAATCCATTTTACTTTAGTTAGTGAAAATACATCATTTACCCAACTTGCCTCATCCTTTAAAAAACTTATTCCAATCATATGAGTGCGAGAAAGGGAGGGAGAGAAGGGTGCTAGTGGGATTAATTTTAATGGATTAATTCTGAAGCAAATCACACCCCTTTTAGTGTAATTTGCAAATCTATAAAAATCTCTAATTTTAATTGGCTGTAGAATTCATTTATGTCTCTTAAAGATTTCCAAACACTAGAATTGGGTAAATGGTGTTGAAATGATTTCATGTCTACTCAAATCATAAGTTTTCAAATAGCCTGTAACTTTTTTCTTTTTTTCTTTCCCTTTAATTTCTCTCCTAGATGCTTCATGCATTAAATTTTAAAGGTGACATTATGAAACAAATAGATCCTAGAACCTTTCTGTAAGTCCATAAGCATGAAATTATGCAAAAAGCTGTAAAATTTCTTCAAGCAGATTACCAATATTTAAAACAGCAACATCAGAGGTTTGATGAAAGAATTATTCCAAATCACATGTTCCCATTAAGTTTGAAGCAAAGGCAGTACCAAAAGAACTTTCAAATGTTCTATCTTACACAGCACAATACGCCTAATACCTTCAATTCTATGTTTTGGAAATTTGGTGAATAACTAAACATAAATCGGAATAAATAAAATAAGCAACGTGAGAAAGATCAAAGAGCCGATGAAACACAACTAAAACAAAACACAATCCTATATCAAGGCACTTTGGAAACAAGAAGCTAATAAAATCAATCATATGCATTTTTCTACCTAGAAAAACAAAAACAAAAACAAAAATAATACTAATAATCATCATCATCTTGACCCATTAAAGAAATAACTTTCAATAACAGTTAGGTGAGCTCATATTTTCCAAAGACAAGCAAAGATTCAAAATTTTGAAAATTTTCCGTATTTCCAAAGAGAGTGAGATGATGCAAAAGCATACCTTTTTATGTCTTGATTTCACTGGTGAAGTCTCTGCACCATGAGTAAAAGAAGAGAGTTTCCTGCTTCTCAAAGTCTGTTTATGTTCTCGTCTCCCGATATTGGACTTGGGCCAAGCCCAAATATTCAGTTTGTATATGACCAGGCCCAAAATTAAAAACTAAGCAGCACAACCAGGAGAGGAAACCTAGAGAGAGAATTTGCTGAGGAGTCGAAGAAAACAGTGGTGAGTGAAAGGGAAACGGGAAGAAAATGGGAAGCGAGGCAACAAGCAGTGGTAGTGCCAACAGTGGAGGATTCAAGTCAAGAGTACAGCGTTACTTGTATAGTGGAGACACAAAGCATGTCATGGCTGGCATGGCCGTCATAACTCTTGTCTTTGGTGTCCCTTGGTTCCTCATGAACAGAGGTTGTTTTTCTTCTCCCCTTTTAATCTTTTGATTTGGTATCAAATATCTATGCTTTTAAATCAATTGGGTTACTTTTATATGATTTTTGGGTTTCTGGTTCAATGGTGAAATTGAAATGAGAAGTGACAGCAAGTGGAAAGTTAGTATCTTTTTACAGTTTTTTTACCTGGTCGTTGCCATGTCGATGCTGCTTAGTGTTCATTTTTGTTTGGTTAGTGGAAAGTGCAAGGAAAGGAGAGGAAAGGGAGTAAATTTTCAAGATTTTGACTTTTTTCTAATTGCTTGGGAAGATGAACTATGTTTAAGAGAGAAGTACTGCTTTGTGCTCAAAATTTAATTATTTTAAGTGCTGCTGATCTTGGGTTTGATTTGTTTGATTCCAAAGAGAATGTAGTGAAACAAGAAAAGTTGAGACTTTCCTGCATCTTTCTCTGTTTTTTTTTTTCCCTGCTTATTGATGATGTAAAAGCCTCTCCTGAAATGTTCTTCTTTGTGTTAAAAGATTATATTTATGGGTTCGTTATTCACTTATCTTTCTTAGTTTCTTCCACAGTCAATAAGAAGTTATAATTTAAGATGAGAAAATAGAGAGGGCTGGAATTATGTTTTGATAGAAGGGATTAGCGTGAATTGTCAGATCAGAAGTGCTGTTGATGGATTAAGCTGGGAGACTTGATTATGGGTTCTTACTAGGGTTTGACGCTGTATGAAGAATTACATACTCGGAGAAGGGGAAAATGTTAGGAGGACAAGTGGGACTTCTATGGTAAGATAGATTGGTAATCTTGTCACTCCATTGATATCAACCCTTCTGGTACCTTCTAGGAATGATGATGGGTGGTTATTGTATTTTCAATCAAGTTGCAATATTTGATCTAGATTGTGAGATGGAGTAAAGCATTATGAACATGAAAGCAATAATTGCTGTTTTGGTTACTTGAGGGGGTAGTCCCTGTCATTTACATTTTTTTTCCTGTTCTTGCTTGTTCGTGTACTGATTAGGCTAATAGAGAGTCCTGAATTCCTTAATTACAGATGTCATCCTTGGTTTTATGAACATGATTCTTTGAAGATGTTCTTTCTGCACTGCTTAGTTTAACCTTCTTTTTGGGCACATTCTTCTGAGGACGTGAGTGTTGTGAGTGTTGTTCGTGCATGATCTCCTGTCAACCATATCATGGACATTATTGTTGGCTTGGATAGCCTTGTTTTGAACTATTTTTCCCCAACCAACTAGATCATCTCCAGAAATCATGTTAGCATTTTATTCACTCCTTCGAATTGCCATCTTTTTTTCCATTGTAGTTACCTTTTCTTATTCATTTCAAGTTCAAGAGAAATCAAACCCGTGTTGTAGGTACAAGTAAACAAACCAGTGATAGATTGGAATGAGTTGTACCAAATGAGACCCTTTTCATGTTTCAAGCTGGATCAAGGAGGGTGGAGACTTGGAGTTCAAAGAGAATTATCTATTAATTTAAGCAGAAAAGGACTAAAAAATGCTACAGTATGCTAGATGAACCGCAGTTTGGAGAGATTCCTGGATCATGAAGTATACCAAGGAGGGACTTTTCAATATTTTACAACGAGGTGATTGTTGAGAGTAATCTCAAAGGGGGGACTTTTCAATATTTTACAACAAGGTGATTGTTGAGAGTAATCTCAAAGGGTGTGATGTCAACCTTCATGGTGTTGCAGTATGCAAACACCATATCATGTAGTTAAAAAATGCTTCAATGGATACAACATCATTCCAGGTTCCTATTCTAGCATAGATGCACTAACCTGCAGTTAGTACCGCTATTCCAAGGCTCCTCCATAAAAGCAGCAATTGGCTGTCTCTGTATAAAACCTATGCTGATTGGGTATTGATGGAAGATAAATTGAACCTGTAGCAACTGTTACTTGATGATTTTCATGTATGGCAGTGAGATTCATCGTGGTGCTGACTGCTGAGGGTTGTTCTGTGCTCATCTTGTGAATCATTGACCTGACTTCTTCATAAAGACAACCTTGAGACTGTTGTCATGGTTGTGTTTTTGCGCTTGAAAGGAAATTGCCTTATTACGTTATGTTTGTCCATGAGGATTTAAGTGTTTGAGATGTGGGTGTTATATTTGCATGTCAGTTTACCAATTTCTTTATTGTTTTATTCGCAAAGATATCTACAGCTGCTGTTAACTGAGATCATCTTTTCTTCCATAGGAACAAAGCACTCGTCTCATCAAGATTACATGGAAAAGGCTGATCAAGCAAGGCGTGACAGACTTTCTTCAGGTTCTGCTGCTACATGATTTTTGTGATCGCTTTCTTCAAGGTATTAGTTTCAAGTGATCATTTTAACAGTGGAAAAGTACAAGGAGTTTTGATTGTTCTTTTCATCCACCCTCTTTGGCCATGGCTAATTTTCAGGTCAAGGAGTGGATCTATATTTGTGTTATAAGATGCCATGTGCAAATGTTTATGAGATGAATTGAAATTTTTCTGAGCAGGCAAATCCAAATAGAATTCTTGCTTGGATTCTTGTTTTGTTATCCCTGAAAACGGTATCAATTGACTAGATGGAAATTAGCGGAGGTTAAGGTGAAGTTTTTTCCTAGACTAGCACAGTGAGATAAAATATTTTTCAAACTACTACAATTAAAAAATAATAATTTTTGGTAGTTAATATGCACTGATAGGACATGCACAGCTAGGTGTGCTGTCCATGTACATGCGCAGCTCATACTCAAATTTCACTTCTCCAACAAATTAATTCATCCTCTCAAAAATCAACATTCATATTTTATAAAGAATCAATCAATAGCTATGAAATGAACAAAAATAATCCAATAGCTATAAAATAGAAATGTTGAGTGGATGAATTAACTTGCCGGAGAAGAAAGATTTAAGTTGTGCAAATGCTATACGCGCAACATACCAAGGTGTGCGTGTATTAGAATGCGAGTCTAGTGTAATATTTGCCATCCCTGTAGCTTCTTCGCTTGTGTTGATTTCCATTTGCCATTAGTAAACATAAAAATATTAACCGTAGCCAATACAGGAGAACCAACTTTTCAAAAAAAATTTCTCCATTTTATCTAATAAATTACAGTAATTATGTGTTGTAATTGAGTTCAATTAAACTTAATTAATAAATAAATGAACTTTACATGTTTGAAAATATAGAATTAAATTTATTTTGTTTTTTTATTTCAGCCTTGTCACCTTCATTTTATTCTTTCAAAGCTAGTTTTAATATTAATTTTTCTGTTTTTAGTACAACAAAACAGATGGGTTAGCATCTAATTTATTTTTGTATATTTATAGAGTAAATTCCATTTAAAATTTAATTAAAATGGTTTCAAAATAGAGTTCCAAACATGTTTTAAAAGTTTAAAGTGGCATGAGCCTTCTGTACTTGAAGAACCATACAAACGCACAAAATATGACGACTCCGGCAACTCCAGTAATTATGAGGACCCACTTAAATGCCCCAGCATCATCAAACAATGGTACGGCGAAATTCATGCCAAAGATACCTGCCACCACTCCAAAAATGGCGACAACAAATGTTGCTGTTGTGAGTAGAAGCTCAAATTGGATCAGTTGATTTCGAACGTTGTCCTGCAAACAAAAATTTCCCTCGTCATGAAACTGGGATCCACCCGATCAACTCAAACAAAATCGAAAAAATTAAATGACTAGTTCCCAAAGAAAATAGTGTGATATCTTTGTATTATATGGGCATCCAAAAGGATCTTTCATGAGTCAGTATCATGGATTACGTGAACCCGCACCGTTATCCAATAAGAATAAGAAGCAGCACAGCCAGCAAGGATCGACATTTTGTGCAGGAACAAATGACTACTTATTTCTTTCTGTGATAATATTTCTTTCTGTGCATCATCTTAAAGAAGTTGCCAGCTGTGCTTATCACTTGATACGTTGAAGATGATTTTGCTTGATATTTTTCTAATTACCAAGGTTTTAAAATAGCAGTCCCTAACAACTGAGCTAAAAACAACACAATTTAATATTGAGGAGGCCGGAGGGAAGGAGAGGAATATGTACCAGCTGAATGTTGATGAAATCCTCTGTATCATCAATGTATTCTTTCAACTGAAAAAAAGTGAGAAAAATAAATGAGGTGTTAACATCCTAAACATAGAAAGAAGAAATGGAAATAATCATATCATGCTGCCTGCCCATACCGATGTCAACTTGTTCAGGGTGCTATCAATGACAACAAAGTAAGCTTCTAGCAACATCTCCAGCTCTTCTATATTCTCAGTAGCACTTTCAGTACTCTTCATACTCTCATGTCGGCTCCTTGCAATGCTCAGGCTTTTCTCAAGTTTTCGTGAATCAGGGGGTGATGAAACAGGAGAAACTGGAGCGGAAATAGATGTCCCACCATCATTTGATCTAAATCCCATCAAAGATTGATCGCCATAGAACGATGATTCCATCCGACTTTTCTTTTCAGTGAGATACATTTCAGCCATATCTCCATCATCATCCATGAGCTGCTCAATCTCATCCCTTACCTAGATACAAGTAAACTCAGAGAGAATAAGAACAGCAGAATAGATATCAATCAAATCTTAATTGCAAGTAAGGGAAAGGCAAGTGAAATTAGACATACCTTCTGAACCCTCCGAGTCAAGGCAACAAGTCTGCTTTTTAATCGCCGTACACGCTCCAAGTTTAATGTACTGATCTTGGATGTCAGTTCATCTAGTAATGGGTATGCTTCAATTTCTAATTCTGCTGCCTTCAGAAATTGCAATTTAAATAAGATTATTAACTTGCTCTAACTTAAATGACTTTTACTACAGAAACTGTGACGGGACAGACCATGTGATACCTTAATTTAGCAAAGGCATTAGCATGGAAACAGAAGGTAAAAAGACTGAATTTTGTATGAAACAAAAAACAACAAAGGATAGATCTAGATAGACATAAATGGGAAACAAGACTGATGTAGCCATCCCCGAGTACTTCTCTAGGCCATAATGAGACATAATATCACTTTCTAATACATAATCAGCCAACATGCCTCTTTCAAAAAGACAATCTGAATTGCATGTTTAATGATGTAAAAAGAACGGGTCTGGGTCTAACCATCAAAACAATAAAAACCAGCAAGACATACATTTTGTGATACATTCAAATTGCAGAAGACCATGCAGTGAGGGTTGCTCCTGTTCTAGAATGATTTGCTTTTGCTCAACTTGATCTGATGTTACAAACCCCTAGTACTTAACAATGAACCTTTCTGGAGATGAGTTCATACCATCACTATAACAATAGGGTAAAAAGAACTAAAGAAACCTATAAGACAACTCTCGGATCAAATTTGATGACTTGCTGAACACAATTTAAGCTAGACACTGAATAATGATTGGTTTCATTAAGAGCTCTTAACCTTTGTTGAGTTGAGAAAGAGTTCTTGAGAATTCAGAGCTTTTCCCTCTGCCTATAAAAAATTGTTATTTTGAAATATCATCAAGATGAAAGCTAATAACAGAGAATGGACTGAAATGAACCCAGAAATCTTGCAACAGATTGGAAATAAAAAATCAATCCAAAAAGAAATATCTTTGAGACCACTATGATCTAAAGAATAAAATGAGGAATCATTTACTCAGTCAATGTAGATTGCCAATTATGCAATTAATGGTAATGCCTTCAGTTAAGTGAATGTTAGTAGCAATTACCATGTCATGTCATAAACTCAACATGGACAAAGGCAGTAGGTTTGCATATCTTTGAGACCACTATGATCTAAAGAATAAAATGAGGAATCATTTACTCAGTCAATGTAGATTGCCAATTATGCAATTAATGGTAATGCCTTCAGTTAAGTGAATGTTAGTAGCAATTACCATGTCATGTCATAAACTCAACATGGACAAAGGCAGTAGGTTTGCATATGTGTCAAATGCAGACTGGCAATCTCATATGTAACAAGATAAGAAAACAAACTAAGAGGAAAACAATTAGCTAGAACTTTATAGGAGATTTTCTAAAATGTCAGTCAATAACATGGAATAGTGTAAAATGAAAAAAGCTTCCCTAAATAACAAGCTAAATTGCAGGCAAAACATACACAAACACACGTCCGTGTGTAAAATGATCCACAAGTTTGTAGCATAGAAAGATGTCGACTAGGAAAATACTCCCTGCCAGTAGGGTTAGAAAATACAGCCATGTCTTTTTGTTCCAAGACGTGCAGATATCACAAGATTTATATAATGACATACAGCAAACCACTTCAATTAAACTAGAAGGTACATGTACATCATTCAAGTGTCAAGGACATGAAAACACCTATATGGATAGACAAGACAGTTAGTAGTACTTATCAACTACTATGATAGTTCAAGCTACAACAGCTAAATCATATAAATTGTGGTTGAAAAGTTCACTAGGATTAGGAAAAAGAGTAATAACATAGGGATACACAGCTTTCATAATACTTCTGCAACAAACCATTCTTAATTTTGTTGAATAACATCATTCATTCAAATCAAGCATGTGAGAGATTTAAAGTTCTGTTTACACACCTGAGAATCCAGGAATGTACAAGCAGCTTCCAGAGCAACTTCAAGAGCCCTAAACTCAAAGGGCAAATAATCAGGGGATGTATTCCCAAATACACTGTCAAAATTCCTACTTCTCCTTCGATTCAATTCAGCACCTTCTGACTGCCATACCTCACCTACCCCTGGTGTCATCAATCGCCTTTGTAGCTCCACCACATACTGCAGCACATAGCTGTCAAGGGAATTTAGGAGTAGAACCTCATCAGCTGTAATAATACACCGAATCTGCTCCAAGTTTACAACTATAGCCTTCTCTCTACCGAGGATTGTTGAGGGGTAAACAAAAAGAGGATCGAGCAGGCGTAAATCACGAGCAGGTAGATCACAACGACGCATCATAGTGAACTTGTCAACCTCAATAATTTGGGAATTTCCAGATGAATCAACACGAATCCATGATCGAAGGCCTTGGCCACGCTTTTTCAAACCCAGAACATCAACACCTTGGAAAGGTTGGCGTCCAGAGGCAGATGGTCGATAAGATGAATCTCTAAGGTTTATAGCTGATGCTGGTTTTGGAGGGAGCAGGCGTTCTTTAAGGTCCGCCATTAATAACAACCCCTGAATGCTGGTACACATCAGGCAAATGAAAGTGTGAGTATACTCATCACCATCCTTTTTTTTTCCAGGATGCAGAAATAAAAGAGAACACTAATGGCACTTACTCCAGCTTACAAAGGCCCTTCTATTTGAAGTCATTCCATCAAGTACGGTAAAACTTTACTAATACCATGAGAGCTAAATTCATGTAAATTAAAGCCAAAGAACGAAAACAGTTGTCCGTAACATTGAATGGATACTTAGTCTCAGCAAAACATTGCAAGTGAACCACGTTGAGCTACAAAAAAATGATTTTTTGCCCAATGCAAGAGCAGGGTATGTCAACAATTCAATAGACTTGTTAACTTTGCAACTTCCATGTTCCAAAAATCAATCTTTCCTTTACTGGAACCACAAAGGAAGGGACTAGCTTCTCAAAAATCTTGATTTCTTTAGCTGAATTAGCATTTCTATTATCGACCCACAAACCCTCCTGCAACAAACCCTAATTATTGCCTGGATTAACAATGTAACAGGCAGAAAAATTAAAAATATGCATACATAATCATAAAGAAGCAGCTTTAAGAGAACCCCAGAAGCCATAAGTAGGATTTCAATGCAAGTTACACAGCTGCAGCAGATAAAACAAGAACTCAAATCACAGCCTTGATTTCTCTATTGATAATTCATTAAAAAAAGGACACCCAAGAGAGGATTGAATGCAATGAAAAAGCAAACCCTAGATTCTAAGAATCAGATAAGTAAATTACCTAACTGTGCTTTGACGGGTTGGTGGTTAGAAAGGATGAAATGGGGAGAGAAAGGAGTGGGCTTTGTTTAGGGCTAAGGCTTGATAGAGAAGGGAATCAGGCAGAGAACCTTAATGGAGAATCCAGTAAGATTAGGATACAATAAAGGGAAAATACACGAGTTTTGTTTGTTCTTAGTTCAAAAAGCTTAAAGCATACCGCTGCTATAAGGATGGGTCTTCTGTGAGTTGGCGGGGTATTGAGTATTGACTCGATGCCTATTCAACTACGTAAGGAAATACCTCCCACGTACTCATCCCTACTGTATTTTCAAGTTTACTCGTGTTTTTAACGAGGCACGTGCGTGCAGGGGGGAGGTGACCCAGTTAAAGGTTTGGGTTATTAAATTGATGTTGGGAATGTTGCGGTGATTATTTTTTATTTAAATATATATTTAAATAATTTTTTATTTTTAAAAAATTATTTTGATATTAATATATCAAAATATTAAAAATTAACTTTAAATAAAAAACCTCAGATTTGTAAAAAATGCGTTCTCAAACCAAACCTAGATCATTAAGTATGATTTTTGGATTCTAATACATAATATTTTTTAAAATAATTTTTTAAAATTTTTATTTTATACTTAATATTAACATATTAAAATTATAAAAAAATATCAATTTGATGTTTTTTTAAATAATAACACTTTTAAAAAATTTATAAAAATATAAAAATACAAATAATGACACTTTTAAAAAACTTACAAAAAAATAAAAATATAAGTTTGTCCACACACGCATCATGACTTAGTTATAAAACCATATTGTTTTTTTATTTAAAAAAAAAAAACTAAAATTAAATTTGTCCACGCACGCATCATGACTTAGTTATAAAACCACATTGTTTTTTTATTTAAAAAAAAAACAACTAAAATGACTTTGATTTGAAAATAAAAAATATAAACGATCATTGGAGTTTATACTAAAGACATATTAAAAGAAAAGTTAAAAGCCAAGAAGTTTCACTGTAGCTATTGTAGATTCTCATAATAAAATTATTATTTTATTCCTGCTAGGGAAAAGCTTTAGCTTTAAAGATGGGGTTTGTTGGGTTTTTCCGTTGGCTGTTAGTTATTAAAAAATTATTTAGAATTATATATGTTTTTTATTTTTTTTTAAATGGTAAAAATATATGTGTTTTCATATTTTTTTAATTTTTTTAATTTTATATTTATGAATTTATAGGCATATGTTTCAAATATATCAACTAATAAATGGTGTTCATGTTTTTCAAGTAATGTATATGATATTATTCGGTTATTAAATCAGATTATTTATCATATTATTAGATGATTAGTTTATATTTATGATAATACCTATCTTCAATTTAGAAAATAATCTGATCTTGATAATTCATTTGTTCATTTGCTATTGCATCTCATTAGAGAGAGGATATTAGAGATCTTCTCTCACGCTATTAATAAGGAGGTTATCGGAATCATCTAGGTGGTGACCAAGTGGTAAAGATTTGGGATCAAGGAGTCTACTCTCTCTGTGGTCTCAGGTTCGAGTCCTTGGTTGCTCATATGATGGCCACTGGAGGCTTACATGGTCGTTAACTTCAAGGTCCGTGGGATTAGTCGTGATACGCGTAAACTGGCTCGAACACCCACGTTAATCTAAAAAACTAGTCCGAACATCCAAGTTAATCTAAAAAAAAAATAAGGAGGTGTTCGAGGTATTTTATTTTTTTTTAATTTTTTATATGTTAATTGTAAAAAATAAATAGTAGGCCCATAGGCCTAAGCACATGCTAGGCCGAGGGATCAGTTCCAAGCCACAAAAAGGTTTTCATAGAACACAAGAGCCCAGCTCATAACTCCATATAATGGACCGACAGGTGGGCCTTTTTCCAGCCCAACTATAACTGTAAGCTAATCTGAATGAGCCCGCCATTTTAGACACCCAGGCATTAACGTTTTAATTTTTACTCCTTGAAAACGTCGTGGTTTTCAATTGGGGATAAAAACCCCTTCTTAAGAAGACACCTGCCACGTCATCTGCAAAGAAAACCTAACCCCTTCTTCCCGCACATCCCGTCTTCCCTGAAACCAAAGGACACCATTAACCTCTTCTTTTTCAAAACCGTCAAAAAGTCGTTTCCTTCAAAAACTCAAACAAGATCTGGTCATTGAGGAAGAGGCGGTGGCCGTCGTGTAGTCTGTTAAAAGTGCCACCTTAAAATAAGAATTTGGTGGTGAAAGTCTGGTGTTAACCACTAATTCCTCTACTGTCACCACCATTTCCGTAGTAAAGAGAGAGAAAACAAGTGAAGAACTGAAAAAAGGAAGTTCAGAGATGACTGGGTTGCACAACGAACCTGGAAATTATCATTTTGTTGCCTGCTTGCTGCTTATTAATTCCAGTCTGGATTGGTTTGGTTTGCAAGTGGAAAAACAGTACATTTAGTTACAGTAACCTGCAATATTAATATATGCAAATAGTGTTTTTTTTTTAAATTAAGTTGAATCAACTCGGTTACATCTCTGCCTGAGACACGGGATCCTGCCCGATCGATACTCGCGTCTGGTAAAACCGATCGGCATCAGTGGAGGTAATAACACTGTATCAGAAAAATACTTGATCCACAAGAAGAGACAGGCAGCCATGGTGATAAAAATATTATTCCAGGGATACTTATCATTAGCATTATATGATAGATGAGATCAACAACTTTACGTGAAAAATAAAGGAGAGATCAAGAGAGGTCCCACGTCTAATTATGTACACCAGAAGCAACCATGTAATCTTGGCTGAGAGATGGGGCGGCGATCTGGGAGCCTTAAACCACCATTAAAATTGCTTATATACTATTTTTCTTTATCTTTAAATGTAAGGATTAACATGAGATGAGTAGTCACGAATTCCAGCCCCTTCCCATCCCATCCATTCCTCCCACATATCCCAATCTGTGTCGTTCATTCCTCTCATAGGCTCATCAATTCCTTGATCCGATGGCTCATAAGACCTGTACATCTGTGATGATTCATCTGGTTCTTCCCTCAAATTACTCATCACAGTCTGCAGGAAAAAAAAAGAAGCACTGTTAGACAAAAACTGTCCCTTGAGCTAAAGCTCAAAAGCATAGAAAAGTGTAACACGTAAATTGCATCCCAACAACAGAAAAATGATAGTGATGGCGCTAGGAGACAAGGTCTAGGCATGAAAAGACACTCCATCGAACCCAACATAGCCAAAAGAGTACTCCAAGAGCTTGCAGCCTAAATTCGCCCATGTCTATGATTAACATGATAAGGGTGTCATGTCCTATCAGGATGGTTGATGTAGCCACAGCCCTTTTGAACAAAACCATTAAAATTTCGTCTTACTGCTGAATCAGAATTGGATAAATCCCAATTTGGAAGCATATACTCTAAAGAAGCCTCTAATTGAAAGAGTTTGACCAGTCCTCCAATCTTCACTTGACAAGTTATCAGTATTTATTTTGGTTGAATTCTGTCCTTTTTTGTGTAAATTGTAGTGATTGAATTCGTATATTTAAGTCTTCATACCATTTTCAAGGTATCCTATAAGTCTTTGGATTTAATAGATGGGTCCTGTCCTCAATTATTTGGGTTGAATACTTTCGATTCCTATCTTTATTTTCTATGCCTGGAGAATAGTCATCCTTTACCAAATCCGACATGAACCCCGCCAAAGAAGAGAAAAAGAACGCACATAAAAATAATTTAAAAGGAAAAAAAAATGAATGATGAGGAGATGACTACATACATCATAGGCTTCATTGATCAGGCTAAACTGCACACCACAATTGCTTCCCCTGCAGACATCTGGATGATACTGAAACAGAACAGGAAAGAATAAATAAGCAAAAACCCCCCCAAAAAAAAAATACATCTAAAACGATGAATTGAATAAAAGGAATTAAAACCCACCAAGAAACCCAAGAAAAAAATTGAAATTTAAACGAACAATATATTATACCTGCAAAGCAAGCTGTCTAAAAGCTTTCTTGACCTCAGATTCAGAAGCATCAGGTTGGATCCTAAGAGTCTTGTAAGGGTCCATGACAGAAGGAGAAGAATAGGAAGCAGCAGTAAAAAACCTGACTCCATCTCTCCCCATCTTATCATTACTATTCTTCTTTCTCCTATTCTTTATCTGCAACCAAGAAGCTGAAGACCCCGCACACCCATTTCCTCCCACCATCCCAACAACCGCTGCACTTGTCATTCTCTCAAACCCACCCACAAACACAGTCCAAGAATCTCCCTTTATAAGCAAACAAGAGGGGGGGGGGCACACTATGGGCAGAGGCTGAACGTTGTTTTGTTAAAGGATAGTGTTACTATGGTGTAAAGGCTGTTGTAGCTTTGAAATCAGGACATGGAGGGATTGTTTAAATATCGAGAGAGTGAATATATATATATATATATAGGGAATATAAATTGCATTATGAGGTGTGATATACAGTGGGGTCCTTATCCAAAAGGGTCAGTGAGATGAGGTGTATTTGATGAATAGTGTTTTGTGCTTATCCTCGTCCTTGTCAGAATTGGAACATCCACTCTTTCTTTTATGTTTATCTAGGGTTTCTTCTGGGAATATTCCATTTCAGAAATCTAATAATCTTATTTACTCTCCCAGATGTTTTTTTTAAGGTTTTTTAGCATCGCTATAAACAGGTTGTCTGTATTTTGCTTTATAAAAATAAAAATAAAAAATATTTTGATATGTTTTTATATGAAAAATTTTATTAAAAAACACAATACCTTATAATAACCAGCACACAAAATCTAGTTTAATTAACAGGTTAACCTAATTAATCATGAAATCAAAACCTAACTTGATTAAACTTGCTTAAAATTAATTCTGTTGAAAAAAGAGAGCCTTGTCTTGGCTCCCCTCGAGGGGGGGAGGGGTCACCGAGAGAGTGTTCTTGTTTATTTCGAAGGAGGCAGGGTTGGCACGCCATAGCCATCTCTATTATTCTAATGCTATTACAGGGTGCTATATCTTGATGGTTAATCTTCAACTTGTGTTCTTCTGTGGCGAAAACAGAGGGCTATTCGCATCACTTTCCATGTGTTTGAATTTTTTATGTATTGAGACTTGGATCGAGAAAAAATCAAGGCACGAAAAGGTTGCATCTCCTGTTTAATCCCATTTCTTTATCTCATCTCTGTTATTCTAATGCCATTACAGGGTGCTATATCTTGATTGTTAATCTTCAACTTGTGTTCTTCTGTGGCAACTATTTAAATGGTGCTCAAGTGATAAGAATTTGAGATTAAAGAATTTGTTTTCTCTGTGGTCTCAAGTTTGAGTTCTTAGTTACTCATATGATGGCCACCAGAGGTTTACATGATCGTTAATTTCAAGGCCCGTGGGATTAGTCGTGATGCGCGCAAGCTGGTCCGGACACCTATATTAATCTAAAAAAAAAAAAAAAACAAAATATTAGTTTTTTTTTATTAACAGATTTAAATCGGATAATGTCTTGCTTTTTTACTTCTTGATCTTGATGATCAGACAATTCTTCTCTTCTCCTTTGTTGAATGGATGGATAAAATGATTTATCTGGTTTACACGTGTGCTACACGCGCATCAATTTACAGAATTTAATTGTAAGATATATCCATCCATCCATTAACGTAGGAGGTGGGGGTGTTCAAAGTCAAGAAATTTTAAGGATTAGATTCCTCATGTGAGTTAAATACCAAGTCAAGAGCTAAACATGGAGCTTCCATTGTCCTCTTCACTTGTCTTTTTTTTTCTTTGAATTTAATCATAGAGATTTCAAATTTCATTTGTGTAAAGAGAAATTGAAACTATACAATTGAATAGAGTGATTAATTAATGTGACTTTAAATTAAAAAAAGCACAAATTCGAAATAACCCTTAACGAAGAGTATGAAAACATCAATAATTTTTTTTAAAAAAAATTATTATTTCTCTCATAAAAATAATAAAAATATTTACGCTTATATTTCTCTCAGAAAATAACGGTCTATTTTTATGTTTCTCTCAGAAAATAACGATTTATTAGGTTAGCGATGAGGGATTGATTTCTAATAATAATATAGATCGTGATTAATCGGCTTAATTTGAATTGAAAACCTATATTTTTTAAAATAGAATAGGATGGGGGAATACCTAATAAAATATAACTAATTATTTGATAAACACTACAAACCACCCCAACAAAAACATCTAAAATTAGGGTGGATTTTACAATACAATATTACCAAATAATCCTAAAATAGTAAAACCTTGAACACATATACAAGAGAGAGAGAGAGAATACATGAATAAGGTAGATATTAAAATTTTAGTAAAAAATATTTTATTTTATTACCATGACACATAAATCCATGATCTTTTATAAGCATATAATTTTCGTATTACAGCGTGATTGGTGGGTTTTTCAATATACTGAGCTGGCGAGCTATGACTTCTTAAAAAAAACATACACAACCCAGTGTTTTTGTCTTTTCTTCCCCTTGACTCTCTAGTTTGGTCTCTTTAAGAAGCATATTTCGTTTTCTTCCATCAACACCATGTTTCGGTTCTTTCCTTTGTCTGTCACATTTCCAGCATCAGCGGCCTTAAGAGGGGCAGTGGAAAGAACAATTACGATTGCATAAGGCAAGTTTGAAGCTTGTGAAGAAGAAACTAATATACACCCACACAGTGGTCAGGCAGGAGATGGAGACCACAAATGCTGAAACAGATTTTTGCCCTGTTCTTTTCAAGCTTAAGCAGCCACAGCGAAGCCTCCTGATGAGGAAAATTTAGAAACTACCTTTACAGGGATCAACTCACAGTAAAAAGTCAGAGCACGTTCCCCATGATTATTGGTTTCATTGTTTAGGCCAATTGAACTTGTGACCTGTGCAGGATATCTTCTCCCTATAAGTTGCTAGAATTCTATATAAACCTGCAGAAAAGAAAGAAAAAAAGAACAGAACATGTACAGAACTAACAAAAAAAAAAGGTGAAATGATGAAGAAAAAAATAACTTGATCATTTACAATAACAAGAATTTAGATCCTAATTGTTAAAATTGTGGCACACTGTTCTGCTACTCTTCTCTCTGGACTCAGCCTTCACTGTTCCATATTATTTCTGTCAACCTCCATCGATTGACGAGAAGATGTTGGCTGCTGCTCTGCAGAGGGACCTGCTTGAACAGGCGTTTTGAATTGCACCAAGATCATGCTCATGTTGTCACATCCCTCGCCACCATTGGTATTGGGTGCCAAACACCTGTTGAAAACTCTCTCGCATATCACTGAAAGCTTGGTTTCCTGCATAGATTTGGACAGAAATATGGTTGCCTACATGTTTGCATATATTCAGATTCAGAACTTTAACCAAAAGTCTACAGAACTTACAGTGTTTAACTGTTCATGCACATAGTCCACTAGCTGTTGACTTGACATGCAATCCCTACGCAATACGTGGGAATTTATCAAAAATAGTAAATTCCCGAATCAAAACAAATGAGAGACCCAAACAGCTGCTTTTAGGCTACCAGGAGTGATCAAAGGGGTGAAGAGGAAAACCAGAAATAGAAATACAACCGAGCACCACTTAAGTTTCCAGCGTATACGTTACAAAATGAATGTGCTTCCTCTAAAGGCTCTAACTCATATGTGAATGGCAAATATCATCCTCCATGAAGAGCTCATATAAAAGTGTTGCTTTCAGGTTACCTTGCATCTTGGAGTGAGTAGCATGCAAATACTAGTTGTGCACTTCGATCAAACTGAGTTATTTTAGCCAAATGAAAAGGTGCATGACTACTAAATCACACCAGTCTTCACATCATCTTAAGACTATACAACTTATTTATCATCCCATTGTTGTTAGACCCGATTGACTAATTTCCAACACAAGTTGACACCAAGGCCACTTCCATCTCAAAAGATAGTTGAGTTCCTAGGAAACTAGAGTTTTTTCAAGTTGCTTGAGGTGAAGACGTGGTTCAGTTATGAAGTTGTGTCAACTAATGCAGACAACTTTAAAAGATACTTTCCAATCATATTTCCTTGTTTTAGAGCCTAGAATTCCCAGTAGCATGTAAGTTCAACTTGTTGAAGGTATCCATAGAAAATCTATATTACATTTCAAGAGGAAAGGAAAAGCAGAGAAAAACAGTTGTGCACAAGAAGTTCTTTCATGGAAATGAGCACATACTTATTCCAAGAGAAAAGGAAACTAACTCACCAAATTCCGTCACAAGCAAGAACAAGAAACTCATCATCGTCACAGAGCTCAACCTGTTCAAGTGCAATGAAAACTTATACCAGAATCCCATGAAAGAAAAATAAATGCATAACAGTGACATATAGCAATCATGTGATACTGGCAAAGGCATTCTTAAATCCTACAGGTAGACAATTCGTAAATGGATAATCTACACTTGAATATGGATGGGTGTTAAAGTAACTGAACTTATACAGCACCAGCAGTTACCTTTTCTTTTCTTTTTTTTTTTTTGGGTGTCATAAAGTATTCAAATTTAACATCTAGTAGCCCATGTAAAATTATTTAGCCACAAGTGCTCTCAAAAAAATAAAACGCTGAGGAAAGAAAGATTGACAGCAACAAGCATTATGGAATAATGCAAATGCACCAACACTACTTACAGTCTTTATGTCTGGATTGGCAGTAACAATTTGCTGCTCAGCGGGCAGTTTTTTGTTCTGCTTGAACTCTGTGTCTCCTGCAACAAAGAGATTAACAGCATAAGATGTAATTGGCCCAGACATGTAAAATTATGAAGCCTCGAGCCTCCTTGTGTTGGAATTATGGGGGGGGGGGGAATGAAGTACCAATTGCCCTAGACAAGTTTAAAGTTCCATTAACACGTCCAACTACTATAAAACCACCGGCATTACGAATCCTTTCTCTCTCAACCTCAAGACCGGGCTTGTGATCTTTAGACATGTCATATGCCTGCAAGAAAGGACTTGCATAAGACACTTCACATGTAAAATCTTGCAAAAGATGTGCTATTCATTCATTAAAGAGACATAATTCCATGAAAGACCCATTCACTTATTGTCTTAACAAATGTTACATGGGCTTGGGTATAACAGTAGGAGGTGGATAAAGATCTAAGCTCATGAGGTTAAAATAAAAGGATGTATCAGCTTATCATTTGGGTCCTGATTTAAATTCATCAATTCACTTAGGCAAAAATAAAGCACCATAGGGGAAAGGTAACATTCTTGATTGGGTATGCTGGCAGGGTCCGCCCCTTTTTAGAAAACTAACACCCTTCCTCACAGCTAGTTTAGGGAAGAGGGTTAGAGGATTCTTGGCTTTTCCCACTCTTCATTTAATAGCTCTAAGAGGCAAGACTGTCACCCCTGAGAAAAGGAAGCTTAACAATACAGATATGCAATATTTACTTCTTTCTTCTCCCATCAAGAGTTTGATATTTAGTCAAGGGTGATGATGATGCCACCCATCAATTTATGGGACTCCACTAACAGTGAGACAAATGATGATGCCACTCCATCAATTTATGGGACTCCAAACAGAACAAAATAAGGTGCATGTTTGCTCCAGTAATATATACCCACAGAACCATAACAGGCAAGGAAGCATACACACACACACCGAACACCAAGATCTTTTTCTATTCATCGGTTGGGAAACATCAAGGAACAAAAAATCAATTCCTTTTACCAAATATAGGGGAAAGAAGAAAGCTGAAAGCTTACTAAACAAGAGGGAACAAGAATACCTGACCCTTCCTGGATATAACACAACGAGAATCACCAGCATTTGCAACAAAAAGTTGGTTGTTTCGAATAATTGCAACACATGCAGTGCTTCCACAATTCGGTCCATCAAAGCCAGAATGAGGCCCCTGAGTTTTTGCATAATAAGATTTACTTTTCCTAAACTTATTAAAATGTTGTTAGCATGCCATTTCAAAACTAGTAATATTAACAACAGCCAGTACGCAAAAGTTATTGATAAGTCAAGTGATAATCAATATTTAAGGGTGGGAGTTTATATGATCACTGAAACAACACAAACCCTGTCCTAAACATGGTTAATTGTACAACCAACTGCACGTGAATAATTGAATTAAATAGTCGTTTCTATAAAGAGAATAGCCATTTCTATAAAAGGGAATTTCTGATTAGTTATATTGAAATTGCAAGAGCAAATTTCTAAATCTGAACGGCCAAAGAAAGAAAACCACCATCAAAAACAAATAAAAAGGTAGTTTAAATAGGAATTAACGGCCATTGAGTTTGTCTTGCAACTAGCACCCATTTCCCTCATCTCCCCGAGAGGTCTTGGATTTTAGCCTTTCCTTTGGAATAAGCTAAAGAAAACTAGTAGAATATGCATTAAGCAATCGAGAACTTTCAGGGGTCTTAAAACTCTAAAATTTCAACTCCATAACAACTAAAATACCAAGCCTAAATAAGACCCTTGAAGCTAAATGTAAGCTGAAATTCTCCAAAACAAATATCCCTCCAAAAGTAATCAAGAAGATCCCAAACAGCCAAAACCACTGCCCTGTTTACACACACTCCTGTTCAATATGAGTATGCTAGTGCACTTCAGTGCTGATTGCTCCAGGGTTGCACCAATTGACGATGGCAATTAGCATAGCAAGGAAATATTATTCTGCCATTAGCTACAAGCAATTGAAAAAACACTATATAAACACGATGGAGTACCTCCTCATCAAGCCAATCATCAAAATGGCCATTGACTTGACCACTTCTAGGTGACCATATCAATCCTTCTATCATACTGGAAACCTTTTCCATGTTATCACCCAATCTAGATAGTTCTCTCCATCCCCTCTGCCCACGCATCATCTCATCCATTCTGCATCAACAATACAGTTAGGATACATAAAACTTACCATTGCATGGTTTTGAAAGGATTAGAAACTTAAGTCAACTATGACAAAAACCAATACAATTATCTTATAAACTGACCAAAACCATTACTGCATACTATTGCATTCACCATCATCATGGTAGCAATGATTTAATATGGGTACATTTTTTTCACTCTGATAAAAATGATACACTAATAACATATAAATGGCATCACCACTGTCAAATTAGACCACCGTCAGAGAACAGCTCATGCAAGCCTTGGTCGAAAACTATTGGGCTTGGTTATAAATGGGATCCTTTTCCTCCGTTCTATTTTTAATGAGCTAAACCTTCTATAAGCTACTGTGATAATAAAGGATGACATCATACCAAAAAGAGCATTAACATATCCATAACACAGTTCAAATAATAGTCTAGGTCAATAACACACAACTCAAAGGCACAACCAAAACTGATAGCAAGGGAATAATTACATTTATCAGCATGTTAAGCAAAGTAAATAGTAAACAAGTGAAATAACCTGAGAAAAGCTTTCTGTAAAGAAGTGCCTAAATCACCAGACAGATAACTTTCATGTTTGAGCACTTGTTCGTGAAGATATTTAGCACAGAACTTAGCCACTGCTTGGCCTGCAAAACAATAGAAATTGATAAGAATGACAGAGACTGCATTTTACTAGCCGAGGAAATGATTACAAGCATTGCATTAGACAACTATGATGATCACCATAACCAATAACTAAATTGATGAACCTTGCTCAATATGAAGGGTAAGTTGATGCATGTTTGAGGAGCCACCAGCACAAGAATAATTGATTATGAATCGACCCTGATCCTACCACTAGTTCCACCTTACCAGCATTCATCTCATCTGATTCTTCTAAAGATTTTGAATATGTTATAAATGGATCTTTACACCTTACAGTATTTGTAGCTGGCAGAAATCCAGCAATGTACCTCTTGAATCCTTCTTTGAAATTTTAAAACAAATTCCAATTTCAATCAATCCACCAATTCTAATCCCTTTCAACATGCTCAGAGTATTAATCCTTGTTTCTAAAGCCCTGACTCACCACAGAAGCGTAGACACTTCAGGTCATAAATAGTCTCCCTAACCTAGCCCCTTTAACAAATAAGAAAAAGATATGCTTATATCTAGTTCAAACCTCCTATTTTTAAACGATCAGGTATACCATTGTCGTAAAGAAAGTGAAATTTTTTTATAAAATATTAGCATCTGGAAAGGAAACAAAACTAGAAGGTTTTCACAAAATAATAACAGGTATCAGAAAAGATATTAATATCCATATCAGCATCCAATGCTAACCTCCATGGCCATCATAAACACCGAAGAAAGATGTTGAACTGTCCAAATCTGGATAAGCTGCATGCTGCCAAACACCTTTTATAAGTTCATATGCAACTAGGAACGCCCCGTAACATCAAGACAATATAAGTCCCACCAAAATGGACAAAAATTTATCCTCTAAAGTTGATACATGCTTGAAAGGCTCTGTATCTAATTCCCAGTGCGATGATACCTAAGATGCAAACTAATTCCTAATCTGTCAACTATACTTTTTGAAATTGTTTCAAGAATCATCTCAGGAATCATAATGCTTTCAATATGCATCTGTGACTCTGCCCATGCTATTTGACTGAATAAGATTATATCCTATCTATTCAACAAAGGCTCAACATTTCATTAAATGTCCACTTTGACATGTATTATAGAAAGCGCTCCCTTTTGCAACGATACACTTGCCAGATGTAATATCACACAAATTCAATGAGTTATGATCATTCTACATCAGAACTCTACATTCTATTGAAATCTGCACTAGTTTTCTCCAGTTTAACACAAACACCTATAGGAAACTACATAGTTCATCACAAACCATCTTTAAAGAACCAGGCAAATTCTGGTTCTTTCGTTCGATTTGCCCTTGAATTGTTGCTATTTTTTGGGCAGGCCACAGGGCATAGAAACATTAAATTCAATACTTTTCCCGCGAGTTAATGACACATGAAAAAACAGCAATAACAATACCCATGGGAAGTCGATCTCTTTTAAAATCAACATCTACCCTAAACATTCAATTTTAAAATACCGTAAAGAGTACTCACGGCATCTTCGATGGTTGTACGCCAGCCTTGCATGGAGGACAAGCCATATCGAAGTCTATCATTTTCACCATCTTGTGAAGCCTTGTCAGTTTTAGGGGAGCTCAAATACACCCCCATTTCTTGCTGAAACAAAATCAAAAGCAATCAGTAACAAAACAAACCATTTTTCTTGCACTCAAATCATCCATAACGCCCAAACAAATCCGAAAACATCCCAATACCTCCATCCAGGGGACCTACAGATACCCCGATGCTCGTAAATAAATAACATGTATAAGTACACACACAAGTGCCCAGGAAGAATTTCAACGAATAAGCAAAACCAGGATATAATCACACACATACACTTTCCAATAGGTAATATACTTTACCCCCTTTTTCCCTTTTTTTTTCTCGATATTTCTACATTTTCTTGGGAACCAAACAGATAGAGGAATAAAGAAACAGAGAATCAAATGAATACCAAAATATTTGGAAAAGATGAAGTGCTAGAGAAACAGAGTAGAGAGGGCAGAAACAATCTCCAAGGTTTAGTGTTGTTGTGTTAGGATTGATACTCACTCTTGAGCTGTTATTGCAGACGGATCAAGAGATGTAGAATTGCCTGGTTAAAACTTAAAGGTTGTCTTTTGAGCTTAAACTGGATCGGCAGCACGCGTCATGCACGTGTGTTGGCTAGGAGGAACAAGTAGATAAGATATGAGTCTGACGTGATGTGCGATTAATATTTTTTTGTCCAGTAATGTGGAATAATCAACTTATTTTTGTCCCATGGTCTGGATGAGATTATTTTATAATTATTTGTATTTGCATGAAAGAAAAAAATAATAATAAAAAATACTTTACTTCTCCTAAAATTTTATTTATTTAAATAGTTTATTTATTTTATTTTTTATTTATATTTTTTTAATTTTAATTTTATTCTTTAATATTAAGTTAATAAAAATTTACCTTTATAGTTATTTTCAATTTATTTTTTATTTTTATAAAATTATGGTAATCTTATGATCGAAACTATAAATTTGACAAGTTAACTTAGTTAACTTTGAATTTTTTATTTTATTTTATTTTATTGTTAGTTGATTTTGAATTTTTTATTTTTTTTATCTTATTTTTTAATATTTGAGTTGATTAAAAATTATATTTTATTATTTATTTTAATTTACTTTGTAAGAGATTATTTTCATCTCATGGCTCGAATTCCATAGTTGATAAGTCAGCAAACATTAACTTGAGTTGGTTTTTTGTATTCATTTTTAATCAACTTTTCAATTTCAATTTCATTTTTAATGTTAGGTTTGTTAGTTATTAGGCTTCAAGATTGCTTTTCAATTTATTTGTCATTTGTTATGAACTTATCGTAATCTTGTGACCCAAACCACTAATTTAACGGGTTAACTTAATGGACTTAATTTTTTTTTCAGTTTCATCGTTTAATACTAGGTTGACTAGGAATTAAATTTTATGATTTTTAAAATTTATTTATTACGAGATTATCTTTCTCTTGTGACTCAAATCGCGAATTTAACGAATTAACCATAACTTACTTAAGTTTTTTTAACTATTATTTTAATATCATCTTTTAACATTAGGTTAATTGAGAATTAAATTTTGTAATTTATTTTATACTATGTTATCCTAATCTTGTGATCTCAATCATAAATTTGATAAGTTTACCATTGTTGATTTTAGTAGTTTTTTTATTAATTTTTATTTAAAAAAATTAATATTTAATTTATTATAAATTAAATTTTATAATTTATTTTAATTTATATAATTATTGGAGTTGCGTTCTGCATAATTGACAATAACAAAATATTCAACAGTGCATTCCTCTAGTTAGATTAAGATATTGTTACTAAAAGTGCTTTTATTTTTTAAAAAGTGTTTTTCAAAAAATATTTTTTAAAATATTTTTGTGTTCATTTGTTATTATAAGAGCTGGTCGAAAAATACTTTTATGTCAAAGAAAAATCTGACATGATTTCAAAAAAATATTTTTTTTTATCTTAGACAGAAGATAATTTTTAGAAATTATAAAAAATTTAAAAATATCATATTATTTGTTGATTATATCAAATTTGGTTCTCAAACTTTTGATTGCTATATATTTTGTTTGAATCTTTTTTTTCTCTAAATTCATCCCTTAAATTTTAATTTTATTTTATTTTTATATTAACTCTAATATTTATTTTTATAATTATTATTTATTTTTTTCTTATTATTTTTAAAATTAAAATTTTTTATCTATCAAATTTGATCCTTATTTTTTTATTGCTACTTATTTTATTTAAAATATTTTTTATGAAATTGTAATTATTATTATTTTAATTTCATCATTTTTTCTTGTTTTTGATATGTTAAATTTGATCTCTTTTATTTTAATTATTATTTATTTTACTTGAGATAATTTATGAAAATAAATTTTTTTCAATTTTATTCCTGTTTAACTTTTTAATTTATAAGATTTGTTTTTTATTATTTTAATAAATTTAAAAAATATATATTAATAAGTTATTTTTTAACTTATTTTTATAAAACTATCAAATATAGAAAATAATTTATTTTTTAAAAAATTATTTTTTAAAAAACTATAATTTATAAAAAAAAACTATTTTTCTAAAAACATACACGTCAAAATAAAATTTAATAAAATGATTCGGTGACCCGAGAATCTTCAACCTCCGGTGCCCTCCGTCAAACCTGAGGACAAATTTTGATGCTGTCATGTATTGATCTCATCCCTTGAAAATTGGCATTTACTTCTAATTTTTATGTAGTGGGATGATTAAAAACTATATTAAAATAGAATAGTCTTATCTTCTCCAAGGGTATGTTTTCGTACAATAACCGTTAATTATTTTATTTCTCTTCTATACAAATTCTCCGAGGATGTTTATGCTTGTAAAAGAAGGTGATAGTAAATAATAAGTCAATTGCTAAACCATGATTAATTTTTAATCAACTTGCAAAGGCTAATAGTTATTCTTCTTTATTTTTTTAAATTTAATTTGAACATACTTATTCTATACTTAAATCATTGTCTCCCACTGTGTCACAAGCTTGATTTACTATTTTTTTTAATTTTTTTAATGTAAAATAAATTATTTAATCATTACTAATACATTTTATAATAAAAATAAAATAAAAAAATTTCAAATTAACATGTTAAACTTGAAATTCAGATCGTAGATTAAAATAATCTCATAAAAAAATTAAAAAATATAAAACTCGGTTTTTAATCAATTTTGTTGAGTAATTAAATAAAAAAATCAATTAAAAATAATTTTAAAAAATCAAATCAACTCGAGTTAACTTATTTTATATAAGCTAAAAAAAAATATATAGAAGCACAGTCCCAATAACAACATAATATTGAAAAATATGATTAAAATAAAAAAATATAAAAATAAAATTGAGTTGCTGAAAAGTAAGATTGAAAAACAAATCTTTTAAAAAACACTATTATAATAAATAATATTTCTATAAATGTAGCTATAATGATTTAGTTATTCACTTTATTTTTTTAATTTAATTTAATCTAATATTAATAATGTTAATTTAAAAGGAAAAAAATAACAAATCTCCTCACATCAACCAGTAACTTATAAAAAAAAAAAATTAACGTGATCTCAACTCTTAGCACAAGTGTATAAATTTTTCTGCAACTTGAAAATACCACGTCATCCTTGAAAATGTATATGCAGAGGTTTTTGAGATTGCATGTAAAATATTTTTAAAAACATTTTTTTGTTTGGAAATACTTAAAAATAATTTTATTTATTTATTTTTATATCAGTATATCAAAACCATCATAAAATATAAAAAATATTTTTTTTTTCAAAATAAAAACTCTTTAAAAAAACTTCAAAAAATTAAAACAAAAATTACGTGAAACACCCCAAAATAACTTCAAATTCTTAAATTCCTAGCCCAATCCCTTCTAACAAAGCCCCCCCTTCCCTTCGTATTTTCGTACTCCCAGGTATTAGCTGGACCTTCAGCCCAATAACAAATCCATGGATTAACTGGCAATTTTAGGGCAGTCCTCTATTGAATTTAGCCCTGTTTATTTTTTGTATTTTATTTTTAAAAAAAAATAATTTTTTTATTTTTTAAAATTAATAATTTTTTTATTTTTAAAATTATTTTTAATGTGCTAGTATCAAAATAATTATTAAAAAATAAAAAATATTATTTTTATATATTTATTTTAATATATTTTTAAATAAAAAATACGTTAAAATATAACATTAACCACACTTTCAATATAACATTAACCACATTTTAAAACAAATTTTTAATAATACAATATATGGTTTGTCATCATTCTAGCTTATAAGTTATGCATCAATTAAAATATTAAAGACATATATCCTATATATTGCCTGAGTTATATAAAAATAATAATTATATTTTTTCACGTTGATTCTAACACAAAACTTGTTAATGGATAAAAAACCACAACAATCACTACAAAATATCATACACCGTATTATTCTCCTACTTTATACGTATTCAAAGCAGGAATATTCCATTGATAAAGGATTGCGAATGTGCAAAAGAACATGACACAAAATATATTTGATAATATGGTATAATTTATTTTTTATTTTAAAAATATTAAATTAAAAATTTTAGATATTTTATCTATTATTTTGATACAAAAATTTAGATATTTTATCTATTATTTTGATACATTACTATTAAAAATTAAAAATATATATTTTAATATTCTTTACAAGCACACACATTAACAAACACAAACTTAATAATGTTCTCATATATCCAATCATGATTTAGTTTTCTAATTTTCATATTATAAGTCCCATAACATTTTTGAATATATCTAAAATGAAAGTTGTCGCTATAGATGATCCTGAGAACGCTGCTCAGCACAAGCATGTAGATATAAAGCTGAATTATTTTCTGCAAAAGTTAACTCGCCACCAAAATCAATCCTTCATCCATAGAAAATTTTACAAGCATTTCACTTATGAAGATCTATGTCGCTTATATGGCCTGCTTTTACCAATACTGGGAAGGGTGTGTTTGAGATAATGCAATAGCTATTACAGTTGTGATTGTGACTTGAAAAAAATTATTTTATAAAAATTATTTTTAGTTGAGGTTGTTTTAAAAAAATATATATTTAATTAAAATTGTGGTTAAAATTAAGATTGAACAATAAGTAATTTAATATGTTCAGTTAAGAATGTTTTTGAAATTGAGTTTATAAAATAATTTTTAAAAATATATACTAATATTGATGATTTTTAATTTAAATATTGTAGATTTAACTATTGTTATTATATCGTGAAATAAATAATACTTTATATAACATATTTTTTATTGTTCGATTAAACTATTTACAATTTCATCATGTGAATATATCCGATAAGGACTATAGTTTTCACAAATTTTTTTAAGAGTGCAACAATACTAGGTAAAATATAATTAGGAACAAAATTAGGATTGCGATCAAATTCTGCAAACACCACGTCATCAAGCGATCTCCGTTCAATTTATGTAGTATCATTAAATATTGTTTAATGTTATTTTTTCAAAAAAACACAACTAAAAATATTTTTTTATTTTATTGGGTCAGACCCAGTTCAATATATTTTTAGTTTTGAATTGAACCAGTCCAACCGGAACAATAGAGTCATGCTCCACTACTCATTGAAGAAACTGTTCACGTGAACAATAATTTCATTGTTCATGGGTTTTCTAAGCACAAGAAGAAACAAAGAGTTGTTTCTTATGAATTTGTTGTACATCCATAATTGATAGTAGGCTCCACCATTAAAAAATTACTTTGAAAATATTACCAAATAACAATAGCTGTCGAGCAAATCTCATTCGCATCCACAATATCAAACAACATCAAAATAAATGTTATTGTTCAGAACTTAATTCTCCAAATTTTGCTCTCTTTCTTGTACTCGGAATCCAAATACATTTCCTATTATATGTTTTTCCTCCTCTTTCAAAATGATAAGAAATTATTTTAAAATTGTTTTGAAAATAAATTCATTTTACCTTTTCATTTTTATCTCTTAAAAAATATTATTTTATTATTATATTGTTTCTATAGTAAGACATTACTTAAACCCGATCAAGAAATGTATTATTCATGAGACAGTTATATAATAATTGATATTTATTATATATAATTAAGAATAAACAATCTTAATCTTAAAATTTAAAACTTATTCTATTAAAAATTATTAATTTTATTATTTAAAAATCTCTAAATTGCACAGAAAATAATTATTTTATAGTTATCGAGTCCTCTGTCATTGATAATCAACTCCATAAACCATGAAAAAAAGAATATTAACATAAACATTTGATCATTCTTTCTCCGAACACTCATTCATGAATATACAGGCTTACTGTCTCGTTATAATTGCATCGTATAATTAATGGAATTTAAAGATTTAAAACTATATTTTATTACTTCTTGGGAAGTAATATCATGCCTATAATGGTTGAAATAAGTCTTGGCATGATAAGTTGATACAGAAAATTTTAAATTAAAATACTAATTCAAATAAGATATCAATTTAAGAAAATGATTCGGTCACCCGAGAATCTTCAACCTCCGGTGCCCTCAGTCAACCCTGAGGACAAATTTTGATGCTGTAATGTCTTGGTCTCATCCCTTGAAAATCGGCATTTACTTCTAATTTTTATGTAGTACGTGATTGCAAAATATATTAAAATAGAATAGTCTTATCTTCTCCAAGGGTATGCTTTCCGTCAATAATAAAATAGAATAGTCTTATCTTCTCCAAGGGTATGCTTTCGGTCAATAACCGTTAATTATTTTATTTCTCTTTTATTCAAATTCTCCGAGTATGTCCATGCTTGTAAAAGAAGGTGATAATAAATCATAAGTCAATTGTTAAACCATGATTAATTTTTAATCAACTTGCAAAGGCTAATGGTTATTCTTCTTTATTTTTTAAAATTTAACTTATTACTTAACTAGATCATTCCCTGTCACCATGTCATGGGTTTGATTTACTATTTTTTAATGCAAGATAAAATATTTAATCATTACTAATATATTTTATAATGAAAATAAGATAAAAAAATTTCAAATTAATTTGAATTAATTTGATAAACTTACAATTCAGATCGTAAGATCATGATAACCTTATAAAAAAAGTTAAAGAAACATAAAACTCGGTTTTCAATCAATTTAGTGTTGATTTATAAAATAAAAAAAATTAATTAAAAATAACTTAAAAAACTTAGATGAACTTAATTTAACTTGCTTTGTATAAACTAGGAAAAAAAAACAACTTGGAAGCACAATCCTAAGAACAACGTAATATTAAAAAATATAATTGAAATAAATAAATATAAAAAACTAAATATATAAAGAAGATTGATTGGTTGAAAGGTAAGATTGAAAAAAAAATCTTTTAACAAATATTATTATAGTAAATAGTATTTTTATAAGTGTGGCTATAATGATTTAGCCATCCACTTTATTTTTTTAATTTAATTTGATCTAATATTAATAATGTCAATTTAAAAAGAAAAAATAACAAATTTCCATACATCAACCAGTAACATGTAAAAAACATATTCATGTGATCACAACTCTTAGCACAGGTGTATAAATTTTTTTATAATTGGAAAATACCAAGTTATCACCAAAAATGTATTTTTAGGGGTGCTTGAGATTACATGTAAGATATTTTTAAAAACAATATTTTACTTAGAAATACTTGAAAATAATTTATTTATTTATTTTTATATCAGTATATCAAAACCATCATAAAATATAAAAACAATTCTTTTTCAAAATAAAAACTCTTTAAAAAAACTTCAAAAAATAAAAACAAAAATTATGTGAAACACCCCAAAATAACTTCAAATTCTTAAATTCCTAGCCCAATCCCTTCTAACAAAGCCCCCCTTCACTTCGTATTTCGGCACTCCCATGTATTTGCTGGACCTTCGGCCCAATAACAAATCCATGGGTTGAGCTGGCAATTTTAGGACCCACCTCTATTGGATTTTTGCATTAAAAAAAAATTGAAAATTTTTTTTAAGTTAATATTTTTTATTTTTTAGTTTATTTTTTTATAAAATAATATCAAAAATAATTTTTAAATAATTAAAAAAATATTTTTATATATTTATTTTGATATATTTGTGAATAAAAAATACTATAAAAAATAACTGCATTTTCAAGCAGATTCTTAATAATATTTTATAACATATCCTTTATCTTATAAGTTATACATGAATTAAAATATTAAAGATGTATGTACTTTATATTACCTAAATTATATAAAAAAATTATATTTATCAATGTTGATTCTAACACAGGACTTGTTAATGGATAAAAAAACACAATAATTACTGCAAAATATCATACGCTATATTATTCTCCCACTTTATATATATTCAAAGCAGGGATATTCCATTGATAAAAGATTGCAAATGTACAAAAGAACATAACACAAAATATATTTGGTAATAAGGTATAATTTATTTTTTATTTTAAAAAATATTAAATTAAAATTTTTAGATATTTTTATTTATTATTTTGATACATTAATATTAAAAATTTAAAAAATATATTTCAATATTTTTTATAAATACACACATTAACAAACACGCATTTAATAACATTCTTTACAAGTCTCAAAAATTTTATAAACATTTCACTGATAATAATTTATATCATTTATACAGCCTGTTTTTATCGTAAAAAAAACGGAGTTGATTATAATTTAATTCCTTAAATTTTGCTCTTTTCTTGTGCTTTGAATACATTCTCTCTTATATGTTTCTTCACCTTTTTTTTTTTAATAATAAGAAGTTATTTTGATAATAGATTCATTTTATTTTTTTATTTTTATTTTTTAAAAAAATATTATTTTTATCATATTATTTTTACAATAAGACACCACTTAAACCTGATTAAAAAATATATTATTTAAATTAATTTAGAGGTGTTTAGGAGTGTAATAATAATTATTTTTTAAAATATTTTTATTTAAAAATATACTAGAATAATGTTTTTTAAAAAATATTTTTAATATAAAAACAATAAAAAAACATTTAAATTTTACGGCGCGTGGAGACATAGCCAACCCAGTCTCGACCAAACTTACTTCCCCTAGAGATGCTTACACGTGTCCCAAAAAACCACGATGACTTCATGCCCCGCCGACCTTGTGCACGTACGATGTCAGAAACTGAAGGACTCGGGGGATATTTTTAGCAACATAAAACAAACGAGCACGGCGACCAAGAACTCAAGAGGGCTCCCCACGCCATTAATGATGTTCGGCTAAGGACAGGGAGGAGGAGGGTTCCTCCCAAAACTTGCAGCAGGTCACCATCCCACCAACCTCCCGCTTGACTCCGCGTCCATTCTAGTTCCTTGCTGGATGACAACGGTGATCTGTTTAATTTTATATTTTTAAAAAATATTTTTATATATTTTAAAATCATGTTAAAAATAATTTTTAAAAAATATTATCTTAATATATTTGCAAATAACAACAATTACAAATATATTTTTAAATCCCGAAATAAAATATCTACTAAAATGGTGGTGAATTGGGTTAAGGATAAGATCTGAATCTTGGAGAGGATGACTTCTTTAATCTATTCAGCAGCCTGACCATGTCAATAAACTGGGATGACAGGAACGAGGTTGGGCTCCTGTTTTGTGTCTATCCTGACTGGTTCTCGACGGAGCAGTGAGATTGCTTTTATTAAAAAACTAAACTAGTGTTTTCATATATTAATATAAAAAAATTAAAAAAATAATGTCAATCCAATTAAGTGAATAATAGCAGGTGGAGTGAGAAATTGGATTAACTGATATGACTAGATTACTCTAAAATAATACCGATATGTTTGAGTTCGATAAGTTATTAAGAAAGTAGAAAGATTTTAGCCCAGTGGCAATGATCTTGTGGATTCATTGAATATCTCACCTAACAAGATGACGCCCAACAACCTCATTCCATCGTAATATTATTATTGGTGGATGGTAGTGAGCATAAAATAAAAAAAAATTGATTAAATTGAGAGAATTAAAAAAATTAATTAAATTAATTAGAATTTTTTAAAAAATTAAGCAATTTGATTTTAGTTTTATAAATTTAAAACTGAAAAAACTGAATCGAACTCCAATAAAAAAATCAAATCAAATCAAAAAATCAAACTAATTGATTTGATCATGTTTTTTTTTAAATAACTAAATTTAAACTGGTCGGTTTGATTTAAATTGATTTTAATTATTTTTTTAATAAAAATCAAATGAAACAATAAATAATCACCTGAACCATGGATGGGTAAAACTTGCGGTAGTTTCTGCTTTTTAATTAATTTCTTTTGTTAAGAAACATTAAATTGATAGGTTTTTAAAGTTTTTTTTAAATAATTTGGATGTATTAATATTAAAAAATTAAAAATACTTTACGTCATAGCACACAAAATACTATCAAGTTGACTTGGGACCTTTATTAAAAAATTACAACTATACAGAGACAATTAAAGAAATAAGAAGAACACTATCACAATAGTGTCTTTGTCTTTTTTCCTTGAGTTTATTTTTATCACGTCTTCCATGTGCTGTTTGTGATTTTTTTTTAGTTATGGTCACTTCCATTGAAATATTCCTGGGAGCTGAAGGCTTCAAATAAATTTCCAAATTTTATCAGAGGTCAATTTAAATTTAAACCATAGCTTAAAGGCACAATAAAATGTCAAGGACCCGACCTAAAACTAAAAAAAAAAAAACACAATGGCTCATCTAAGATTTCCACTTAAAAGTTCATTTTTATCCATGTATTCTCCGCCAACTCCTCTTTTAGTCTATTCAGTTTTAGCATTTTGTGTTTTGATTTAGAATTTTTTTTTTGTATGATTTAGTTATTAATTTCAGAGAAAAGAAAGTGAAAATTGAAGAAAAAATAAATTTTATCTTACAAGAAAAACTTGTTGAGATATTTTTTACCCTTGATCATGGTGTAAAATGTAGATTAAGGTTCATATTTCTTTTAATCTTGGATGATTTTTTTTTTAACCAGGTAAAAGATTGTATAGGTTATATGTTGTTTAATTAAGGTTTTAAAGGTGTTTTTTTTCATGTTTTTTGATAAAAATTAATGTTTCAGGTCTAAAATATTGAACCTGACTTTCCACTCATCTTAGATACCTAGAAACTAAATGATGCATTATCTATTTTTTTTATAAAAAAAATACCATCCGATCTTTTAAATAAAAACAATGGTTATGCACCCTAGCTTGACCTTGGTTATCATGGGTCAAGGGTGTTGGTTCATTCAAACCCAGTCATTTAATTTTTTTTGTCAAAGTCTTTATGTTTTATTTTTATATTCTCATTGAATTTTTATTAAAATAAATTAATAAAAAATAAATTAAGGGTATTATTTTATCAAATACAATACTATTTTTACTTGATTTTCAAATAATATCATGATTTTTTTTTAATAATGCATGGAGAGTTTTTTTTATGCCTCCTTTCTTGATTTATTTTCTTCTATTTATTGGCTTTACCATGCATGTCTATTTTTATCGTTGCATTGTTAGATAAAGAAAATAAACTAAAAAGTTCCCTGCCGCATCCTTCATGTAGTATATTATTCTTATATTTTTTTAATATATTTTCATGAATATTATTAATTTTTTTATTAAAGCTTATTTTCACGACTACAATAAGCTCTTGTTAAAATAAATATTCAGGTAAAAAAATAGAAAAGATACTAATAAAACAAACAAGCTTCAGTTAAATAAATATTTTTTTTTCAAATCATTTAAAGTTTTTTATGTTTATTCTAATTACTTTCTGTTTTTATCAAGTAAACACGTAGCATATATATATATATATCTTTATAGAAAGATAGATTAATAAAAATGAAAAGAATTATATCATTAAATTATTTTGTTTCTAGGTAATTTAAATTATTTTTTTTCTTGTAAGAATTATTGGCATGTAATTAAATAAAAAAATTGAGTAGTTCTCTTAAGATTAAATATTTTAATCAATATGTATGCTTGATTTGACCATTAATTAACACTAGTAGTTCTTTTAATATTTATTTATACATATAATTAATGATTCATTTAATTAAATATCCATGTCAACTTTTCATTTAACAATTAGTAATTTGACTTGTTACATAATTAATTCTTCTCGTGAGTGTGACTACAGTTATTAATAATCGACCTCGTAGGCATTATTCCCCCAGCAATCCGCTTGAATTTATCAAACTATGCAGTGATTAAAAAATATTAGATTGAAGAAATCGTCCAAGAAATAAATAGAATACGGGGTACAAAGTTAGACTTTAGCTTATTTACTTACGAGTGTGATTATAGTTTTTTTAAAATATATGTGAATAATTGTTTTTTTTTTAAATTATTTTTAATATCCGTACATCAAAATAAAAAAATAATTTTTTAAATTTTTTTTTAATAATTTTAAAACACAAAAATAAATATACTTTAAATAACATGACCAAATTAATCTAAAAAAATACCAATTGTTTTGGATTCTATACTTATCAAGTATGTAAGGTGATGAGTTTTGCTCTTCCTATTTTTTTAAAATAAATGTTTGTTCTTTAAAAAATATTAAAAAAACTATAAAAAAACTATTCCAATATAATCTTTTTAAAATATTTTACAACAAGCATCATCAATCACACAATTAAAAATCAGAAAAAGTTCTTAATTCAGTGAGGTCCCAGCACACCAATCTTGTTAATTTATTGAATATCCCACCTAACAAATTGACAATCACCAAACTAATTCCATCATGATATTATTATTGTTAGTTAAGCAAGCGTTCTTGATTAAATGGCACCTTCCACCAGATTCTGTTGAGCTTGGAATAAATGGCCATCACCAGTGACAAGCTGCTTGTGATGTATTTATTGCTTTTCATCTATTTGAAGCTCCTAATCCTGCAGAAAGGAGAACGACGAGTTTCAGAGTGTATGAACATAAGATTTAATATTTTTACTCGAGAGGGAGATCTGTGAGTTTTCCTTCACCACGCACGTCACAACTAATCAAACTTATTCCCAGTGAATTGGAAAAAAAAAACATTAATTTGATTTTTTCGTGCTAATTATTGAGTTTTTATTGGGTTAATTTTATGCTTACCTTATGTCCTAATTAATTCTTCGACCGAGTCACACTTTACTTGTATAGAACGCTTTACAGCTATTTAATAGAAACTTCTTTTTTAAAAAAAATTATAATACAAGTAATTACATACTTTTTTGGTTTTTTTATGATCCAAGACGTTCGGTCAATTTATATATAATTAATCTTTGAATCCATAAAATATTCTACAGGTCTAATAATTAAGTAAAGTATTGTAAAAATAACAGGTATACTAAAATTTGAATCCAAAATGCAAAGATAGAAAAACTCTGCCAGGATCGCTGTGCTCCGAGCCTCGGTGCAGGTTAATTGCATTTTTTTTATATATAAATTAATGTGGATATTCGAGCTAGCTTGCGCACACCATCACTAATCCCACGAGCCTGACAGAGAACACTGCTGTCTTTTACATTAATATACGTTTACAAGGACGTCATCGTCTTGAACCAGGTTCGCGGTTTCGAGTTCGGATCCTTGTATGGAAATCGGAGAGAGATGCCGAGATACACACTTGCTATTTTTTCAAAAATGAAATTATTGAGTGGATTCGAGTCCAGAACCTCAAATTGAATGTATCTTTTGTCTTGGGCGCCGTAGCAATGAAAATTTAATTTTTATTTATTTATTTATTATGGTTATGAATCATTTTAATATACTAATATTAATAATAAAATTTGAAATAAAAAAATATTATTTTAATATATTTTAAAATAAAAAATATTTTACAAAATAATTACTACTATACTACCGTGTATTTTAAAATTACCAACTTCAGCCTATATGTAGAAAGCCAAAAGGCAATCTTTTTTTTTTTTTTCAGGATGAAATACCTTTTATTAAACAATATATTATACACACGCATGCTTTTGAAAGTCTAAGATGATATGTCTATAAAATGCCAAGGGATTCTGGTATTATTAAGTCCAGGTAAAATGAGTTTGACTTATTTACAAGTTTAATATTTTAAGTTTAGTTATACCTTGAATCAGAATATATGTGAGTCTTTTGAGATGTGAGGCCTAATACTCTTCAATTTAACTATATATTAAATTCATATTTATATGGGTTTGATGAAACACTAAACCTAATATCTTTATATTCAATTATACGTTGTACCATTTGTGATGAGCTCAAATATACATGAATGCACGCGAGATGCTAGATCAAGTATCTTTGAGTTTAGTTATATGTCAAGCCCAAATACATGCAGGCTTGTCAAGATGTTAGACTTAACATCCCTAAGTTTAATTATGCGTTGAACTCAAGTGCACGTGGGTTTAGTATGCTATCATACCCATTCCTTTTGGGTCTAAAATCATTTTAAATCTAAATATATACAATATTGATAATTTTTTTTGGCTCCATACTAGATCATGAGGATTTGCTGTTTATATATATTTTAACATTCATAAATATTGTATAAGAAATATTTATCTTTTATTAATATTATTAATAAAAAACAATGTTTCAATCTCTTTATTCAAATAACATGATAAAATTCAAATGCTAAATATATTTTTTAAAATGATTCATACTTTTTATATTATTTAAATATTTATACTCTATTTTTTTAAGCATTTATTACACATAATTTTTTTTTTGTTTTTACTTGGATATCCTCACACTCTTTTTAAAGAGTGAAACTAGCCCCATTCGGAGTTTGTGGTTACCTCTCTCAATAAATACTATTCCCGGTAATTAAATTTGTATTCTCACTCTTATAAGTAATGCTTTAATCGCTAGACCAATACTTTATTAATATTTATTACAGATAACAAAGAATAAAAAATTTTAATTTTAAAATTTAAAACTTTTTTTATATTTATTATAGTTTTTTTTTATTAAAAATCACTGATTTTATTGTTTTTTTTTTTTATTAAAAATCACTGATTTTATTATTATAGAATCTCTAAATTGCACAAAAATTATCAACTCCATAAACCATGAAAAAAAAAAATCAATATAAACATTTGATCATTCTTTCTCCGAACACTCATTCATGAATATATAGGCTCACTGTCTCGTTATAATTGCATCGTATAATTGATGGATTTTAAAGATTTAAAACTAGATTTTATTACTTCTCGGGAAGCAATATCATGCCTGTAATGGTTGAAATAAGTTTGGCATGATAAATTGACACAGAAGATTTTAAATTAAAATACTAATTCGAACAAGATATCAATTTAATAAAACCCAGGACCTAGCTAAGTTTTTTTTTTTAATGTAATTAACTTAGTTAAATCCAATTTAAGCTTAACTGGGTAAATAATTAAAAAAAACTTTTAAATATTATTTTTAAAAGATAATCGATGCCATAACTTGCTAGCTACCCTAATAATTCACCCCTCCCATGAAGCCCCGGGGATAAGCATCCTGTAATGCCAGCCAAGTTGCTTGCAGAGTGGTTCTCACCAACCTGGTCTACTTTCCAAAAGCACAAGAAAATAATAATTTCCATAGACAGCAAAGTTGGTAACGCAGGGTGAGCCGATTGACCGGTGGCATCGCTGTTGGTTGACGTGGCAACGAAGAAATGATATGCTTTTAAAAGTAGTTTTTGTTTTAAAATGTAATGATATATATATATATATATATTTTTTTTTTTTTCAACATTAGTGTATTAAAACAATTTAAAAGTATAAAAATAATAATTTAAAACAAATATTATTCTTAAAAATAACGAAATATTGGTTCAACCACGCTAAGCCAGAATAATCAAACACCATTAGGCGGGGGTTGGTGGAAATGTTTCCATGGAGAAACAGGCACCTTACGGGATCACTATAAGTGGCCCTTCAACATCCTTACACCAACTCCACTGACACCGTTCACATTTTAGATTTTATCTCTCCTTTTCTGCTTCCTAGCCTCTCAAAGGTACGCTAGCTCTTCTTGTCGTTTTTCTTGATTAATTCTTGTGAATCTAGCTCTGTCTCTTCTTAATCTTTTTTGGTTTTTAAGCAATTAGACAAGGTATTTTAAGCTCGTAATTAGACTGATAAATGCACGAGTTAATGACTTATGTAACTCCTTGTGTCTCTTGGAGGAGTTTCACAGGCCTTGGTGGTTTGTAACTCTTTTACCTGTGTCCTTAAATGATTTGTGTTAGGGAAGGGTTAGGGTGGAAGGATGAGAGAAATCTAACTGGGAAAGGTTTGGAAACATTGATTCTGTGTTTTAAATGATGGTGATAGATATATTTGCTGTTCTTTTTGTGTTGGCTCAGCAGTAATGTTGATGGAGTCATTTTTACAATTTAAGATTTAAGAAGGGCAAAGGGCCTTTTTTTTTTTTTTTTCTTCATGTTGTTTTTTGATGTCTCGGATATAATTCCACAACAAAAAGATTTCATTTCCATTATTTATCAATGCCAGCCGCTGCATATAACTGTGCAACCCACAGAGAAACTTTGGGTCCACAAACAGTTGGGGGCTGGAAAGGGCAACAGTCATCATTCAGAGAACACCCACTATAAATTTTATAACAATTTGCCTTTCAAACTGCAGAGAACTTGGTTTGGGAGTGGGATAGATAGAGCATTTGGGTGGAGAAAGATGATAATCAACGTGAAAGAGTCAACCATGGTGCAGCCGGCGGAGGAGACGCCCCGGAGGGGGCTGTGGAATTCTAATGTGGACTTGGTGGTACCAAGGTTCCACACCCCAAGTGTCTATTTTTATAGGCCCACAGGTGCCCCAAACTTCTTTGATGCAAAAGTGCTCAAAGGGGCTTTGAGTAAGGCCCTTGTGCCGTTCTACCCCATGGCAGGACGGTTACGTAGAGATGAGGATGGTCGCATTGAAATTAATTGCAATGCTGAGGGAGTGTTGTTTGTTGAGGCTGAGACCACCTCAGTTATAGATGATTTTGCTGATTTTGCACCCACTTCGGAGCTCAAGCAGCTCATACCTACTGTGGATTACTCTGGCGGGATATCTACTTATGCACTTTTGGTTCTGCAGGTATGCGTCTTCCATTTCTATTTTTCATCTAATTTGGGACTTATTTATGTTTTGAACTATGGAGCCACTGTGCAAGTGATTTATTTTTGACTTTGAATATTTTGCATAAATTGCGGCGAAGTTTACCTCTTAAAATTCTCCTTTTCAAGGCCTGATTTCTTATGAAGCCATGAATATACATGTCCTTTAAAGCTGCACAGTTGAGTCAATTCAACTCAACTGAGAAGTTTCCATGGCGGCAGGATGAAAAATCTGCATATAAGACCGATCTGCTGTGAACTGAAAACCTCAAGTCACCCAGTGGCTTTTGATTGTCACTTTATTTAAGCCAGGAATAAAATGCCAGGTCATGGTATCCTGAGGCAAAGGAGCAGTTGTTTTTATTCTAGTTTTTATGATTTCGATATTACATGGAAACAAATTTTGTTTCCATACAATAACAACAATAACCACCCTGAAATTCTAATGTCTAGAAGTCTCTACAAGAAGACTGAAAGATAGCATAGAGTAAGGTTGATTGGCGAGTTTATGATCGAGGGAAGTGGTTAGTACAGTACACCAAACTTCAGTTGTCTGTAGCCGTATTGAGATCATATCACCTACTAGTTTAATGCACACCAGCTGTCCCAACTCGATAAATAAGTGCTTGATAGATGACTTGAGAGACATTAATTGGTAGCCTAACCTTTGGCTGGCTTAGTATACATTTTGATGTAACCTCATAAGGATTAGATGTGACAGATAGTGCATCACACATGGGATTATCAGCTGGGATGGTCGGGACAGAGTACTGAGGTGATGGTAAACAACCACACATTTGCTTGATAGGATCCCCACAGAAATAAATCGGTGGGAACTTTCAGAGTTATTATCACATGACCTTAGTCCACTCGTGCATCGATGCTATGTTGGTGTAATCACTCACTCCATGATTTGAAGTGAGCAATTCTGGTAATTGTACTTCATTTTGCCATGCACCTGGATACTGAGAAGATGTGTCATCTGAAAGGTCTAAAATATAAGAAATCAAAGGGAGGTGGTTGAGAAAATTTCCACTCAAGAGAGCTGGTCAAGTCTGACCGTTGTTTTTTTATTTATTTATTTATTTTTGGTGTTGAATATATAGACTCAGTATGCAGAAATTTGGTTTAGCTGTGTTGAATATACAGACTCAGTATGCAGAAATTTGGTTTAGCTTGGTAACGTTATGCTCATCTATCTCTAGTGGTTTATGGGCTTCGTTTTTCCAAACAAACATGAATGCGTGCTCTGTTTCCGTGGTTTTTGGAAAATCTTTTTTATCATTGAACTTAGATGAAATTTACCTTATGTATCCACGATTATCCACTAATTGAGCATAATAAATGAAGAAGACGTTGCTGTTTTATACTTTGCAATTGATAAAGACTGACTCCAGGCAGAATTGACAGGCCAACTTACAACATGTGCAGAAATTAGCAAGCAGATTCAACTTCTGGATGGCATACTTTTTGAAGCTACTGAATGCACTTAAGATATTTTAGAATAATTAACTCGCGTTTTCTTTTTTGGAATAAAGAATTTTGCATGTAATAGAAATCTCCTGCATTTATTCTGATACTTAATTAGACAAGTCCACCAATCACTTAATTCCAGATTGAGGTGGTGCTATTATGAGCTCACTATAAGCATGATTTTGGTTATTCTCTGCAGGTGACTTATTTCAAATGCGGAGGAGTTTCACTTGGTGTTGGTATGCAACACCATGCAGCGGATGGGTTTTCTGGTCTTCACTTCGTGAACACATGGTCAGATATGGCTCGTGGACTTGACCTTACCATTCCACCCTTCATTGACAGGACCCTTCTCCGTGCTAGAGATCCACCTCAACCTGCATTCTACCACGTTGAGTACCAGCCTCCACCGTCCATGAAAACCGTTCTTGAAACCTCAAAACCAGAGAGCACGGCAGTCTCCATTTTTAAGTTGTCTAGGGATCAGCTCAGCACCCTCAAAGCCAAAGCAAATGAAGATGGAAACAATATTAGTTATAGTTCATATGAGATGTTGGCGGCTCATGTGTGGAGATCAACATGCAAAGCACGTGAACTTCCTGATGATCAAGAGACCAAGTTATATATTGCCACAGATGGTCGGTCAAGATGGCAACCTCAACTCCCTCCTGGTTACTTTGGCAATGTGATCTTTACAGCAACACCAATTGCGGTAGCTGGTGAAATGCAATCAAAGCCAACATGTTATGCTGCAGGAAAAATTCATGATGCATTGGTGCGCATGGATAACGATTATTTAAAGTCAGCTCTTGATTATCTAGAGCTTCAGCCTGACTTGTCAGCCCTTGTTCGTGGTGCCCATAGTTTCCGGTGCCCAAATCTTGGGATTACTAGCTGGGTTAGATTGCCAATCCACGATGCAGATTTTGGCTGGGGCAGACCCATATTCATGGGGCCTGGTGGGATCGCATACGAGGGCTTGTCATTCATCTTACCCAGCCCAACAAATGATGGGAGCATGTCAGTTGCCATATCTTTGCAAGCTCAACATATGAAACTATTTGAGAAGTTCATATATGACATTTAACTGAATAAGCCAAGGCTAGCATCCTCTCGTGGTTTTCGTCGTCCTGTCAGTAAAACCAGGCCGGGAAAATTCAGTATACCATTTTTTCTCTTGTTGGCCATGTATCTTTCTCAGTATTTTTTTCACGCATGGTTTGATGTAACAAGACTATTTCAAAGGATAATACCCTCCTGACCGAGGGCTTATGTTGTGAACATATCAAGACTCTTTGAGAAGCAGAACTGTATTCAACCTAATTTGATGTAATAAGTGAGATGGTTGCATGCCACAGCATCAATTGGAAACTAGTTGGTTGATACATTAATGACAGTGGCAACCACGTTTCGACATTACGTAAGGGGATTGCGAGCTGTCTGAGCTGTTTGCACGTTTGTGGTCTCTTTTGCCGTAGCATTTAAAGATCATATATCCGCCAAAGCTTTTGGTTTTTGAACCATTTGCCTCTTGTCACCTGCTAGAGTCGGGCATTTGTTTTGGTCTGGTACTGTTTCAAGTATATTTCAATGGCAAAACTGTTGACCTCTTCTGTTTGTTTTGTTTCTCTAATTGAATATATCGATTACAAACAACACATGGAGGAAAGCTGGCCGATGCGCCAGTACAAGCTCAGTACTGAGATGGTCAAACATGATGGTGAAAGATAATTCTAGGACAGTCATTGACAAAGACAACACTTGATCGTTTGTCATGCTACATGAAAAATAATTATGCTGAAAGAAATACCACAAAACCACAAAATCAATACCAGGAACCAGAGAAAGGGGGAACGAGGGGCCGTAATCAAACAAGAATTTCCATGTACTTCAAGGATGCCTGTAAAGCTACCAAATGTAATTGGGAGTCGACTGAGAAATGAGGCATGAGGGGCCATAACTAAAGCAAGCTAGCTACCATAATCTTGGATCCGTAAATATGCCCAGTTTGTAAGATCTAGAGTGATAGAAAAGGAAATACGAGAATGAAAGCCAAGCTCACACACAACATGGTGGCTGTCACAAAGCTGCTAGCCTTTGCTGACAATAAGGCATCACTTCTTCCCCCGTGCTTAGGCCGATGGATACTATTTGCACCACCATAAGCTCCCTTTCCTTTCCGTCCCTTTATTGAGTGAAAAATCTGATGCTTTCCCTTGTATTCTCTTCTTTCACCTTCTCGAGGCAAACCGATCTTGCCTTCTAGATCTGCAGGTGCAATAAGTCTAGAAAATTAGTGTCCCTGGCCTAAAAGAGGAAAGCAGCAGATTTGAACTACCATAAACGAAAACGAGTTCCAACCGTGAACTTGTCCTGGCATAGGAGGTTCTGGCTTGTCGAAATCTTCATGTTGTGGAGTGGATGTAACTCGATGAAGGGCCATGCTACAAAAGATGGAGAAGGTCCAAGCTAGAAACTTAACCTTCATTTTTCTTTTCCTCAATTTCTCTTCCTTTCTTTTTGAAATGCTTTAGGAGGGGGAGGATGGCTTGGAGGTAGAGGTTACCTGTTTTGATAGGCAAAAGAGGCTATATAGATGATAGGGTTGAAGGCTCCAGGGAGAGGGTTCCATGGGCCTAAATGCGAGTACTTGGGTGTGTACTTGTAATACGAACATTGCCTAAATGTTTTTTCCGGCCATTAAACTTAGACAAAATAAACAAATAGGAAATGCGAGTACTTGGGTGTGTACTTGTAATACGAACATTGCCTAAATGTTTTTTCCGGCCATTAAACTTTTTATATGTGCAATTTCATCCACTCAAGCTATGCTAGCATGGTCTTATATGCCGAAATTTCTTTCAATTTGCATGCTCTTTTAGTCATACTAGAAGTGTTTGTTTTTCTTTAAAATAGTTTTTTAAAAATTATTTTAAAATTTTTTTTATATTTATTTATTATTAAAAAAATTGGTCAATAAAAATATTTTTTAATAAAAAAATATCTTGATTTTCAGAAAAATATTTTCATTTTATTTTAGATAGAAAATACTTTTTAAAAATTATAAAAAATTTAGAAATATCATATTATTTCCTAATTATATCAAATTTGATTCTCAAACTTTTGATTGATATATATTTTGTTTGATTTTTTTTTATTTTCATCCCTTAAAATTTAATTTAATTTAATTTTTATATTAACTTTGATCCTTATTTTTATAATTGTTATTGACTTTTATCTTATTTTTTTAATTAAAATTTTTTATCTATCAAATTTGGTCCTTATTATTTTAATTGTTACTTATTTTATTTGAAATAATTTATGAAATTATAATTATAATTATTTTAATTTCATCATCTTTTAATTTTTTTAATTGTTAGATTTGATCTCTATTAATTTAATTATTATTTATTTTATTTCAAATAATTTAAAAAATTAATTTTTTAATTTTATTCTCATTTAATCTTTTAATTTGTAAGATTTATTCTTCATTATTTTAATAAACTTGAAAAAAATAAAACATTAATAAACTATTTTTCAACTTATTTTCTACAACATAAATAAACACTCCAAAGTGTTCTCCAATTTATTTTCTATGACATTAGCAAATATAAAAAAATAATTTATTTTCTAAGAATTTACTTTTCAAGAAAATCACTTTTTTTAAAAAAATTACTTTTTAGCATACAAATGAGACCTAAGACTGCATTTGTTTTCCGTTAGCTTTCACGTTAGCGGTGGAACAAACACAATAGCATGTTTTGTATAATATAAAATTGAGTTTTATGTCGTAGAATCCATTAAAAAATTAAGTTTAAAAGGTAGGTTTTGTGTAATAATTTTTACATGTTTTTTTAGGCGAGTTTCATAAATATTTCTTATCAATCTTTTTTTACTGTTTGTAAATAAATCAAAATACTTTTTATATATTTTTTGCTATATATAAACTTTAACTATAGTTTTTATGAAATATATATTTAAATCCAACTAATTACTGCTAAAATTACTTTTTTTTTAATTAAATTTTTTTTTCACATAATATTTATAAAAACTATTTAAAAAATAAACACGTTTTAAATGAATAGAGAAGAGCTCTCTCTCTCTAGTTTTGCATCTATCGGTGGCTTTTTATTTCTTCTTTATTCCCCCCCAAGAATCCCAAATCCAGCAGTCTTTTTGTAAGATCTGATATATATTCTTTTTTATACATTTATTCAATTTATTTAGCGCTTGTTTAGTTAAATTTTACTTAGATTAAACAAGGGCCCATGCAAAGCAGGATGGTGAGGTGAGGTGAGGTGGGGATGCTCATCAAGTGGTAGCGTTAGATCCCTGGAATGGAATAGCACCGCATTTTTTCGGTGCTCTTCATTAATTTTATAAAGAATCTCAGTTTTATTCTTATTTTTACCACCTAATTCTCCTCATTATCATAATTATTCTCATAAGAAAATCACAATAAAATACCACGCAAGATTGAAAAATCATAAATTATTTAATGTAAATTAAATATATTTTTTAAAATATTCTTATCGTGCTACCATCTTCATTGATTATTCCATGCCTGTAAAGTATAATAATAGGGTTTGATCAGATACCATTTAGCTACTCCAAATACCGATAAGCACAGCCTAATAGAGCGTTCCCGAACACTAATAACATCCCCTGACAGAGCTTGATGAATAAAGAAGCAGGGGAATTGGATGCCCACTTTTTCTTTACTTTCGACTGAGAAAGTTACTTTCATTCATGAGCAATCTTCATTTTACTTTAGAAAATTACTTTTTCTCTCAAAAGAATTATTCATATATATATATTCAGAACATTTTGCATCAATTTTGGAACACTGCTGATAGAACACCTTTATGATAGAATCCTTCTGTGCACCGAAACTCCACCTGTATCATCAGCCCTTAATTTCATCAGACAATACCCTGAAAAGCATCAAACAAGCTGTATGTTTTATGTTCACACAACGTTAAAACCAGGAGAACTATGCATGGAATTAATCAGTGAAGAAAAAAACCAACAGAGAATAACGAAAGCATAGCTCCAAGCTAGAATATTAGAAGGCGCAAAATGACAGAGACTGAAGTTCAAGCCTCATCATTCAATCTTATAATTGACCAGCACCACCTCCAAACTAGCCTTTGCCACCAGCAGCTTGCTTTGAAATGATTGGATTCCACATACCCTCCATCTCGTTGATTTTGTCATTTATTTGATCAAAGCAGGTTGCCATAGTTTACAGGTTGAAATCAAGAATTTGGATGCTTTGCTGTATTTTTTGTATGATTGAAATGATTTTCAGGATGCCATATCCATATAAACATGTATGTATGTAGGTATGAAGGGCGTCTTGATCCAATCAAAGAAGGAGCAGCATTAGAAAGTTTATCACGACTGGGTTCAACCATTAGGCAGCTTGGACAATTTTGGTTCAAATATTGGATAGTTTAGAGCTCGGACGACACAGAATTGGATTCCTCTCTCTCAGGCTTTAAGAGTTTCAAGTCAGACCCGATTCCTGACAGAATTCCCAAGCAGCTGTTGATATATAAAGATTTGATACTTGCATTTTTACAAGTGTTTTGGTATAATCTCTTAGTAGTTGACAGAAGGCCAATCTTTCTGCTGCTGGGAGCCAACTATAAGAGATTAATGAAAAAGAAAATGAAAAGAAGTGGGAATGGATAATTAAACAACTCCTGGCATTTCATCAAACATCTAAATACACATCATTGATTCCACTGCATGATTTTTCACAACATTAATACTTAAGCATGCCTAATTCGAATCACTCGAGCACATTCAAGGACAGAGTTACAGGAGCTGATAAAAATATAACATTTAAAATGAGTATTTTCAAGCCCTAATCAACCTCCTCAATCTTAGGCCCGGCTCCAGAACCACCAGAGCTAGCCTTGCTGTATCCACCTCCTGGCATCTGGGCACCACCACCCATTGGCACATCACCGCCAGCTCCTTGATACATCTTTGAAATGATTGGATTGCATAAGCCCTCCAACTCCTTCAACTTGTCCTCAAATTCATCTACTTCTGCCAATTGGTTCCTGTCTAGCCAGTTAATTGTCTCCTCAATCTCCTTCTCAATCTTCTGCCTGTCGGCCGGGTCCAACTTACCACCAACCTTGTCATCTCTCATTGTATTCCTCATATTGTAAGCGTAGTTCTCCAGGGCATTCTTGGCCTCCACCTTCTTCTTCACTTTCTCATCCTCTGCTTTGTATCTCTCTGCCTCTTGCACCATTCTCTCAATATCATCCTTGCCCAGTCTTCCCTTGTCATTGGTGATGGTAATCTTATTCTTCACTCCTGAAGCCTTATCTTCTGCAGAAACATTCAAGATGCCATTTGCATCGATGTCGAAGCATACATTGATCTGCGGAACCCCTCTAGGCGCTGGAGGGATTCCTTTAAGCTCAAATGTGCCAAGAAGATTGTTGTCCTTGGTTTGAGCCCTTTCACCTTCATACACTTGAATTAGCACACTGGTTTGGTTATCAGAGTAAGTACTGAAGACTTGCTCTTTCTTGGTGGGAATTGTTGTGTTTCTTGGAATCAAGACTGTCATCACACCACCAGCAGTCTCAATGCCAACGCTAAGAGGAGTGACATCAAGGAGAAGTAAATCTTGAACCTTCTCATTCCCTTCTCCACTCAATATTGCAGCTTGGACGGCAGCTCCATAAGCTACAGCCTCGTCAGGGTTTATGCTCTTGCAGAGTTCCTTACCATTGAAGAAATCTTGCAGAAGTTGTTGCACTTTGGGAATCCTTGTTGATCCCCCAACAAGAACAATTTCATGAACGTGGCTCTTATCAATCTTTGCATCACGGAGACACTTCTCCACAGGTTCCATGCATCTTCTAAATAAATCCATGTTCATTTCTTCGAATCTTGCTCTTGTGATTGTAGAATAGAAATCAATACCTTCATAGAGAGAATCAATCTCAATAGTTGTCTGAGTGGTCGAAGACAAAGTCCTCTTTGCCCTCTCACAGGCAGTCCTCAACCTTCTCAGAGCTCTGGCATTGGCACTAATATCCTTCTTGTGCTTCCTCCTGAACTCTGCAACAAAATGATTAACAAGCCTATTATCAAAATCCTCACCTCCAAGATGAGTATCACCAGCAGTAGCTTTCACTTCAAAAATCCCCTCCTCAATTGTCAACAAAGAAACATCAAAAGTTCCACCACCAAGATCGAAAATAAGCACATTATGCTCGCCACTCTTCGACGCCTTCTTATCCAAACCATAAGCAATGGCAGCAGCAGTTGGCTCATTAATAATCCTCAAAACATTCAGACCTGCAATAGCTCCAGCATCCTTTGTAGCCTGCCTTTGTGAGTCATTGAAATAAGCAGGCACAGTAACCACAGCATTATTCACAGCATGACCAAGATAAGCCTCAGCAATCTCCTTCATCTTGGTTAACACCATTGAAGAGATTTCTTCGGCTGAAAACCTCTTCTCTTCACCTTTATACTGCACCACAATCATAGGCTTGTCAGCAGGGCCTGGAACCACCTTGAAAGGCCAGTGCTTCATGTCACTCTGAACTGAAGGGTCAGAGAAACGCCTGCCAATAAGTCTTTTCGCATCAAAAACAGTGTTTTGAGGGTTCATCGCAACCTGGTTCTTAGCTGCATCACCGATCAAACGTTCAGTGTCAGTGAAGGCAACATAAGAGGGAGTGGTTCTGTTGCCTTGATCATTTGCTATGATCTCTACACGATCATTCTGCCACACGCCTACACAACTGTAGGTCGTGCCAAGATCAATCCCAATGGCCTTTCCTTCAGTTTTTGATGCCATTATGGATGTTTTTAGCAAGAAGGTGTTAAAAAAGGGAACTAGCCAAGTACAAAACGAGAGCAAAGAAATTTGGCTGGTTTCGAGAGTGCGGGTGCGTGTTTTGGGCTGACCTTGTTACCTTTCGAGTTATGTTTGTTTCTGTCTGAAGTGAAGTTGGAGGCTTGCTGTCGATATATATGGGGGTGTGCGCAATGTATAGGAAAGTTTGAGAGAGCAAAAGAGATCGGTAGAAGATGCCAGGGGGAGCGAAATGGAGAGAGCTCCAGGAAAAAACAGAGGGAACACCAGAGGGTTCTGGAGGGTGCTCGTGAGCTGAAATGGGCTGGCACAGTCATGGTGGCTGGGTTTTGATCAGGTTAAACTGTAACTCTCGGCCTTTGCTTACTGTCACCGACCCAATCTGCTCCTCAACACAGTCCATGAAACTTTTCAAAATTAATTACTTGGGTTTGAGATGGTTTAAGACTAATCGGGCATGGAGGCTAGGGCCATGCGCCTTGCCCTTTGATGTCTTTTTCTTGTCGCCCGCTTCTAACTTTTTTCTTTTAAAAACATAGATGGTAGGTTTAGGACAAAGTCGATTGATATTATTATTAAATAAAAAAATATAATTATTTTAAATTTTATTTTTCATTAAGATAATTTTTTTATTGAAATATCTTTTATTTATCTTAACAAACACAATATTTTAAATTGTAATTATTGGTTATCTTAAAAAAATATTTCATCATTGTTAATTTTTTTTAAATAAAATAGTATTTTCATATTTTTATATATTATTAAAAGCTAAGAAAATCATAAGGATAAATAAAATATGTTCAAAATAGAAACTAAAAAAATGAATTTTAATGAATGATTTGTTATCAATATTATTATTTTCATATCAAATACAGAATAATTAAAAGAAAAGTTATTAATATTAAAATAAAAAAATTATAATAATATTTAAGAATCATTACAAAATAAAAAAAATAAGTGAATCTATTCATTTTTTTAGTGGAAAAATAAAAATCCAAAGAAAAAACAATACAACAAACAGCAAGGCATGTGCATGCCTAACATATATATATATATATATATATATATATATATTGTTG